>NW_020955642.1:356217-374459 GCF_003031625.1 Empidonax traillii
TTTTTTTTTTTTTTTTTTTTTTTTTTTTTTTTTTTTTTTTTTTTTTTTGTAGCCTGCATATGCTGTACTTTGTAGTCATCTCTGGTCAAGCTTTCATATACAGCATGGAGCTAATGAATTACTTCTGTATTCAGTCACTTAGACTTCATGAATCAGTCATCTCCTCCTGAAAACTGCTCTGGTCTGGATCTTTAACTAGCGTAAATTAGCACTGTGCCAAGAGAGAATTGAGGTGATACAATACTGTACAAAAGTCAAGGACCCAGTTCTGTATTTCTGTCGCACTGTTATATATTGCTGTTTATAAATGCTACAGATCCTAAGGGTTATATAAAGTAGATAATCTACAAAAACAAATTTATTTTTTTCTTCTTATTTATGAAAGCTTTCCCCTTTGTTGGCAAATCTATTGGCCTAAGACAGTACCCTGTGAATTGTGCGATTTGAGTAATGCTAATTTAAGTGATTTGTGTTTATACTTTAGGAAATAATAAGAAATATAGAGATTGGAACACTTTTTTTTTTTTTCCATTAGCATAATCTTTGTTTCTAAAACTTGTTATGAACCTACTTTCTCCTTTTCTAGTAACAACAGTCTACTTCAAACCACAGGCTTTTATTCCTTGGAAGCCTTTTTCAATTCTCCAAGCAACGAAGTTAGAATGCACCTTTGTTGAACCTCTGGTGTGTAACACACCAAGCACAAAACCATGGCAGTGCTAGTAGAGTTAGCCAAGAAAAACAGAAATACAGAGGGAAGGAACCAAATAGAGATCCCCTATGTATCCTGTTCTTGCCTTTAGGCAAAAGTACTGCAAGCTGCTTTGATACCTCCATAACAGTGTGTATGAAATATCTCATGTAGGGCTGGGCTCAAGCCTAGTCTCTGTTCATTTAAATGTCTAAATATCATAAAAAAGCAAAGACATTTAATTGCTGGAGTATCTAAGAAAGTATTTGCTCACTATAGTTTCTCTGATAGCAAAGTTCCTGCCATGGGAAAGCCCCTGCTCCCCCCTCACGTCCAGAAGGCTGCTGCTGGCAGCCTTTTCTCCTTCCCTTCTTCCCCATCCCCAGGCCCTGCTGCCCTCCCCTATTTTTGCCTATTTTATTTCTTGTATGTGGTCCAAGACATAAGATAATCTCTGACATCTTGCTGTACTATTCCTTGAGGACCATCATCTCCAAAACCAGCATTACTAAGGAATCCATTTTCCCTCTGTGTTAGTGGTCACCTGCTGCAACTTCAGCATTAACCTGAATGTCAGGCATTCTTGTGGCAGGGGAGAATGGGAGGGTGGGATAGAATAGGGTCAGACCTTTGCCAGAGAGGTGTGTGTTTGTTTGAAGACTTAAGGAAACTGAATACTGGGATTGCATTCCTCCCAACTTTCTGGAGGGGAATATTAATATCAGTAAGAGACCATTGCTTCAGGGAGGGGACTGGAAATGTTAATAGTTATTGGTCCAAATTCTCTCTCACTGGACTCCACAGACATTACTAAACTTAATCTAGGGAGGAATTTTGTCCACTGGGTTCAATTTAAGGGTGTAATATGATGCAGTGTTGGGGAAAAAAAACCCCACATCTATTTGGTGAATGTATTTTTGGGACGTGTCTGCTAAGTTCAGAGAGTTTGAAGTTCATTTTTGTTCACATTAGTGTGACCACAGCTGGAATGTCATCCTCTCTTTTGGTTTCAACAGTTACAGAAAGGGCAGGATGCAACCAGAGAGTCAAAATAAGGCTGATGATGTGAGGATCCTGAGGATCCATCCTGTAAGGAGAGACTTGGAGGACTTGGGGAATTGAATTCGTGCCATTTACAGTACAGGTGGCAAAGAGGGTGCACATCCACACTCTAAACACGAGAGTTATGCTGACATTAAAGTGAAACAACAGCATAAAGGCATCAAGGTAAGGAATTAGAGGATGGCTAAAACTTGAATTTTAGGTAAAAATTTTATGGAGCAGAAAAACTTGATGTATGTTGAGTCCCATAAACCTCAGTTTGTCAGGATAGTCTTCTGATACTGGAGCCAGAATTAAGTAGAGGTGAATCTGATGGACACTGTTCCTCAGTGTGTAGTACTTTCAAGTGAAATTTAGCAGGTGTTTCTTTTTTTCCTACGGGACTATATCCCATCAACCTTACTCGATCAAATAGTCTCCCCCAAATTGGGGGGACAACCTTTGTGAAAAGGCAGAACTACTTATTCTACTGGTGGCACAGACCTTTCCTGATATATAATGGCAAAGAAACAGAGGATTTATGGCTGTAATATCATCTGACTTCTGTATCCAAAATTTAAAACATGAAGGATAAAATATGCTCTCTCTGTTGGAGAAAAAAGGCAGAGGAATTACATTCTTGGCATATACGTTGGAAATGGCAGCACTGGTGAGATTATATCTGTTATCTTCAAAATTGCTTTAAACCAGAAGCTTGGGTAACAAAGGACAGAAGTTACTTTCATATTAGCATATACGTCATGTTTAATCAATCAAAAGAGAACTGTAATTACTTTACTCTCTTCTTAGCTAACTTTAAAGAAAGGAAGTCATGAACCTATAAAGTAAATGTCATCCTGTTTAGATAGTTATAGTTTTATAGGTAATTTGTTGCAGATTTTATGCAGATAATTTATAATTATTTCCTTTCATGCTCATCTCTTAGCCTGGAGTCCGGTTTTTACACAAACATAAGGACTGCAGATGCAGGGAAAGTATCAATGAAATTACCTAATTTTTTTCCCAGATTTGGTGCACACATTTACAAGTTTATCAGCCACTGTGCGGCTACTGAACTTGGCAGCAGTTTGAGCTGCATATGCAATATCAAAGCAAAAAATCAAGTGGTGGTAATAATTAGTAGGCTTGGTTAGATGACCTATGGCTTTCAGGAGGTATTTGCATGAGACAGAATTAGTCTCTTCTTTCAGCCTGAGCCTTTGGTGTCACTTTGTGTTGGATACTTTGCAGTAGGTGGTTTGCAGTACATCACGCTGCTGCTGTGAAGGAAACAAATTGCACAGTCAGTTGAGCCGGGCACTTCAAATTGTCAAATGTGTTGAACTGCACATACAGCAGCAAGATGACTGTGTTTGAAAATAGTCTCAAATTGCCACAGCTGCTTGCCTTTAGCTTGTTTCCCACCACAAAATAGTCTGTATTTTCTGCTTCATGGGTAAAACCCCGGTGTTGGAAAAACTCTGAAGTAGTCCTGGGAAGCAAAACAGAATGTGTATTTACACAAGACAAGATTTGTTACAATTGCTTGCTGGCATTATAGGATAATTTAGTTTTCTTTTGCTCTTTCGAAACCTCTTATAGAGTAAAGAGGCAGAACACTAGTATTCTTAAATATTTTAAAACATTAAGCCAAAATGTGGATTTGATTTGTTATGAGTATTGGCAGTCTGACTGTTGACCATGCTTTCTCTTCCAACCTGCAATAAATTCAACAAAAAATATATTATTTCATCACTCACCAAACTGGAATGATTAAAATATGCACCAGGGGAACACTCCCAGCAGTGAGAGATACCGATTAGACTCTAAAGCATTGCATGTCCTTTACATTGCTGAGACCCCAAGCACAGCAATCCCAGGGAGGGCTGGCTAATAATATGAATGCTTCAGAGCTGGAGAGCTGGCATCTCGATCTTCAAGGGCCAAATGCCAACACAAACCTATCAGACTAGTAAGATGAAGGTAGCATACAAGTAGCAGTGATATAGCACTCTGTCCACCTGCCTCTGCCCCCTTGGTCTAAAACACTAAATAGGTATTTACATCTGGGTTGATTAGCAAAACCTTTGCCATGAGTCTGCAGTGAGGCTTAAACTTCTGTTTCTGGATCCATAGGGAAAAATGCTTAACCAGCTTTAACCTCTCTGCAACAGCTCCCTTCAGGCTGTTATGAAACATGAATTCATCTGACCTCTTCAAGGTCTGTTTATATCTTCCTGTCTGTGAGATCCAGTCATTCCTTCCTTCAGCCTGCTGCAGACAAATGAATATCTCATGGTACTGTCATATAAAAAGCTACTTAAAACGTTTCAAAGCCAAAAGGGCTGCTAGTTTATACTCTTTGAAAAATCAACACAGTGTCTAAATAGCTCCATAATACAGAAGGCTTCTACTACTAGGATTTATTTCTTTCCAGCTTGGTGGGTTTTTTATTCTTTTTGACCAATATGTTATCTCAGTTAACAGTATTTTTCATTTCTATAGTAGTAAGGATTAACTTCCAGCCAGAAAATGATTCAGCTGTATGTCCAATTCATTACATTATGGGACTGATTTGTCAAAAGTATTAAACTCTAAAGTCCAAGAGCAGCACATGATACCTGGGAGTCAAACATACATGTGCAATAGGTCTGGTGGCCAAATGCAAGAAACCAGCATTGGCAACACGGAAAAAGATCATGGCCCTATCCACCAGCTTCCAAACAACGGATTATTGCCAAATACAGGGCTGGACTGTGAATGAAATTATTGAATTTTGCAGCTATTGTGCTTTGACCTTGACAATAGGAGCCAGGAGAGGTGGATCCTGTGCTTGACCCTGCTGGGGGCCATTTATTATTGCTCCACTCCAGTCTTCTGCACCACCTCTGCACCAAGCCTGAGCTGCGAGTGCTCAGCAATTCTGCAAACTGGGCATAGATTGTATCTTTTTGTGTTACATTTGCTGGACAGAGGTGATTAGGCTGATGTCTATCTGGGTACTGATATGCTGGATGGGAGAGGAGGAACGTTGAATCTAGGTTGCCTTGACGTGATGATAACAAAACAGGAATAAAGGCAAAGGACAGGATAAAAATATAAGGCAGGAGTAAAGTGTGTTTCTATTACAGGAGGGTAAGAGTGTGAATGTGCAACGAGGTCCTTCCTTTCCTACCTTTGAGCATAAATCTATCATTCTGGTCCAGTCTAGGCTGAGTAATTGAAGAATGCTAATGAAATATTTTGAGAACTGATGGGAGGATGTAATGAATAATTCCACACATTGTTAAGAGGACAAGATTGTTGAATTAGAAATAGTCCAAATCTAAAATTTGGGAAGGGTGGAAGTAAAAGTGAAGCTTATCTAAGTTTACCATAGTGTGAGGAGATAGAGTGGTTGGAGAAACCATGAGAAGCTGTGAGAAGAAAACAGGTTAGAAAAAAAGAAAGGTTGAAGAGGTAAGAAGGAGCAAAGTGAAGGAAGGAAAAGTTATCAAAAGAAAATACAGATATGTGGGGGAAAAAAAGGCAGAAGGAAGAGGGAGAGTGAAAGCTCTATATGATGAGGAAGGAGAAGGTACTGGTATATGTGGCAAGGAATGCTGGGCAGAGCAAACCCCTGGAGCCTCCTGGCTGCTCCTAGACCATCAACCACCCCGACTCCTGGCGTCTGTGTCCACAGGACTGTCTTAATTTCATTTGTTATCCCCCTTCTATCAACAGTCTATCACCAGTCTTAAAGAGCACTCAACATCTTTAAAATAATCAATAAAATTCAAGACATAACAAAATTTGAGGAAAAAATGGAGTTAAAGTGGGATAATTCAATTAGTAGCAAAAATTGCTAAATAACCAAGGACTCAGAAATTTTACAAATACTTAAGAACCAAGAATGCAAAAAAATACCATGCTGATTACTTATATATTCAATATAACCCCACATATATATTTAGCTTAGGTACAATGACATCATTATCACCTTTAAACTTATTTATATGTAGTAATTGTCTCTTGTAAAAATCTGTTGTACTACCTTAAAACAAACCTATTGACTCTAACTTGTGGATTATTAAGCATGAATAGTGAAGGTCCTCACAATAAAAGAAGCATTATTTGAATACAGAAAGTACTTCAAATATTTTTTATGTCTTTTTTTGTTTGTTTGTTTTCTTTTGTTTTCTTTTTTTTTTTATTCCGGTTGTGCTTTTTTGACTAGAATAGCTTCTTGAATTCTTCCACCATTTTACATCTTCCCCTGCTATAAATCTATACATTTTTATATTTTCTACAATTTCTTTGGGGGCTGTTTCCTTTGTAACATATGAGAATATTTTAATTTGGTTTTCTCTCCATTCCAATCATTTGGGGTTAAATTTTCTCTAATAGCCTAATCCCAGTCCAAATAAGTTTAATGAGAAAACTCCAATGTGATAAAATGGAACCACATTTTCCCTCTTAAGCCCACACAGCAGACTTTTCTGGCATAATTGTGTCGTTCAAGGGTAGAATGAGGTGTGATCTGTGACTGGCATAAGCAAAATCTCTCTAAGTCGATGCAGGTAAACTGGCAAAAATACCCCATAGTCATTTCCATCTTACTTTGTTTGGCAAGATGAGAAAAGTTATAGCATCAGCAGTGGCATCTTGTTGCTACAAGTTGCTTTTCCAGTATAATGGAAGGATATTTCTATTCCAGAAAGGCCTCCTAAGTGTGGGCCTGGACTGAATTACGCTCATGTAAATCGAGACTAATTCCAATGCAGTCATGCAACAAAGGCCATGTTCACTCTTGGTGTCTGCCTGTGAGCTGGAAGGTTGGCTGGAGGAAAGGCTGCTGCAACTCCCTGTGCTCCCTGAGCAGAAATAAGTCCCCTGCTCTCCATCCAGGCTGCTGTAGCTCTTGCTCAAGAAGACATGGTGTTCACCAGGCGTCCAAACTCCCCAAGTGCAGAGCCAAGGCACTCCAAGTGACAACCTCTTACAGGCATACCCGTCTCACGTGCTTTCTGTTATGCCTGTTTTCTTTGATCTCCTCTGCCTGCAACAGAGGAGGAGATCAAAGAAAAGCTGAGCTCTGCCTCTTATCTTTGCACTCCTGTGTCTTCTCTTTCCTTTTTTCTCTTTATTTCTGACAATTTTAGGGGAAGCGAGACACAGAGGGAGCTCTGCTGTACAAACCCCAACCTTCACCCATACCAGCCCAGAGCTGCAAGGAAACTCTTGCACTATTGCCTGAAGCAGGTGACCTCCAAAAAATGCTGGAGGTGGAGAAAGTGAAGTTTCTTGGTTTACTTTCACAGGAGCAGTATCTCAACTCCTATCAAGGACATCAGGGTGCAAGAGAGCATTTAATAATGCTGTAGGCAGTTCCTTCTGAAGAGTCAACTGTAGACCTAAAAAGTCCCACTGATTTAGTAAGTGAGTGCAAAGCCTGTGCTTTTCTAGAGTAATAAAAGAACTTCTGAGCTAATGGTATTACACTTGCAAAAAAAGCAGAAAATACAGTCATGCTAAATAGCAGCTGTTCTGTGACAGCTGGAGGAGACCTAACCAAAGCCAAATCAGTTCAGATTTGTCAATGTCAACAGTGTTTTGCCCTTAACTCTCATGCTTTATACATCTTTTCATATGTCTTTTCTCATTAGCCACATGGAAGAGACATTATTATAACATTCCTACCTAGACTGTCTTGATCTTTCGAATTGTCCATTATCCATAACTTCTGAGTGAGAGAAATTACTGGAACTTAAAAAAAAAAAAAAAGCTTACAAATCTTGTTTTCTGCTTTGAGGTTCTGTATGCTCACAGGACTGATCCTCTCTTCAGTTTTTCCAGGACTGGGGCTGTTTGAACTTCATTCATTTCCCCTAAAACCTCCTGACTTGAGGAATGTGTGTCTGCATATCTCTACAAGTAATGTCTTAGCTCTGGTACAGGGGATGCATCAGAAGTCTGATTGCCCTCACCTGCTGTGTTTTAGGTCATAACACGGAGGACACGAACTGGAATTCTGTTGGTGGGAGCTCATCTGGAGGAGGCAGTCCAGGAGGCCAAGCACATTCCAAACACTAATTGCAGTCACTGCCCAGAGGAAAAGCTGAATGGTGGACATTCAGCTCACAGGAATGGTACAAAGCCAAACCTCGCAGTCACCTGGTGTTCTCTGACAGCCACCTGTTCCTCTCTGCAGATCTGCTCCTATTGCTCCACAATGACAGCTCAGAGCCCCAGCACTCTTTATCTGAGAGTCTCAGTTCCTCCTAAGTGGCAGAGCATCATTTCTGAATGTCAGCTTCTTTCTGAATATGCTGGGCTCTGCATTTTAATATTAATGACTGGTCTCACTTTGGGTTTTTCTAATGCTTCTGGGTTCATCAGGTCAATTTCAGGATCAAGAGCTGCATAAAAGTTATACTTTTTTAGGAATAAATTAACCAGCACATTAAAAAACAAAACAAAACAAAACAAAAAAAAAATCAAACAAAAAACCAAAACCAAACCAAAACAAAAACAAACAAATGAACAAAAAACCCACACTACATTAGTTTGTGCTGGTGAAGGATCCAAAACAGAACTTCACCACCTTTGCAGTTATATGAATAAGCTTTTAAAAGATGACTGCTTGTCGGAGAGCTGGGATGCACATATTAACAGATTTTTTTCTCTCCAGTGTACTGCTTTCATATTTTCAGTGGCAAATGAACTGAGACTTAAAATGAATGAGCTGTTTAAGAGTGACATGTCTCCCCTTGCACCTGCATATGTTGATGGCTATCAGTGGAGCTCCGTAGCCAGAGTTTCTGTAGCTCTGATTCTTGTACCATGATCATTTTCTTTAGTAATGCATTTAGAAAGCACTAGCAGCCTACCAGTGCTGCCACTCAGCATAGCAATTCCTGCTAACCCTGAGACATCCTTGTTTATTGACTTCATTGTTCTTCAGAGCAAACAAGCATCATGTGTAATTCTACCAATCTTATTTATCTTGATTTATGTGATTATGCATATGGTGCTAATTCTTGCCTTCAGCTGTGTTTGTTCAAATTACACACCCTTCCCTTAAAAATGCTATTGTACCTTTGGAGATTGATCTCTTTAATTCCATGTTTACATCCATTTTCATGCTGTTCAGTTGACTTCCTTTTTATATTTCTAGAGCAGGAGCACTTGCTATACACATATACACACGCCTTGAATTTATCTTGCTATCATTGTCTGTCTTTTAATACTCTTCCTGAATTTTTTAATCTGAAATATGAATAACAATTTAATGCCTTCTGGAAGGGGAGAAGGGCTTCCATAAAAAATATCATATTGTATGAGTTGCATGGCAAAAGGATTTGTGATTTGAATTATTACTGAACCTCGCTGAGTATCCTTTCATAATCATTTGCATTTATAGTGCTATAGGAATAGGGACTTTATGTAACAGCTATTGCATCAGAACCCTGTGGTTTTGCGGTGGGCTGTGGAAGTCAAAATACTGGACTAGTTCAGCCCATTAAGGAGGATTCTTTGAAAACATTCTGACAGCCTTAATCAGGTTTTTTGTTTTGTTTTGTTTTTATTTTTAAAGATAAACTCATGCTTCCTCTCGACATCTGTCAGCAGTTTGCTAACCAGCAGGTATTGGCCCTCACTGGTCAAATTCTTCAGTCAGTTTTGTTTCTCTGTCTAAGCTTGTACACACCTAGGACAGCTGTGTGTGTTACACTTGAGTTTCAGTCTCTCAGGTAATAAAGCATTTGTGATCTAATTTCAAGAACAGCTGAGATGACAAATCCTCTGCTTATCTTCTAAATTCTCCATGGTCCTGTGTGTTCACTCTGCACTTAATTCAGTTCCTGAAGGTTTCAGTGACAAAACTCTTAGAGCTTGTGAAGGAAAACATCCACAATTGCTTCCTTGTTTCCAGTGGAGGTAGGTCCTCAGATGGTTGTCCTATGGAGTAATTCCAACTCCACATCTTCTCACCCTCTCTCTCTCTATCCAGTAAACCTGTTGACATCTTAGTTATGTGTC
Organism: Empidonax traillii; assembly: GCF_003031625.1. NCBI lineage: Eukaryota > Metazoa > Chordata > Aves > Passeriformes > Tyrannidae > Empidonax > Empidonax traillii. The sequence continues at coordinate 365,972 of NW_020955642.1, forward strand.
TTCTCTTACAGTTTATGTTCAATGAACTATTTTCCATTTATTAGAAGACTTTTTCAGTGTTGTTGCATCCTTTGAGATTTTCTGTCAGAGTGATCCAGGCTTTTTTTTTTTCCAGTGCATATAGCTTATATTGGATTTAATGAAATGTGTGTCATTTAAGTAACCCAGATCAGCACCATATAGCACAAACATTCTTATGTTTGTAAAACATAGTTTGTTAACCAGGCATCTTACCAGTTACACCTTTGCTAATGAACATACCAGGAAAGCTCTCCCAGTTCCTCATCTGGCAGGTTTTGGTGTCTACCTTGATAATATTTGTAGAGTGTTAGAATAAAGGAACATCAGGGCAGGGAACCATGACTTTGGTAATGGTCATATGAACCAGTAGTCAGATTTTAAAAAAAAAAAAATTGAAAACTGAAAACTTTGGACTCAGCTTTCATTTTTCCAGTAGTCATTTCTTCTCACATTTCTTTTCACTTTTTTTTTAAATTTTTAAATACTTAGGTAAACAACTATTTTACTGGAAATGAGATAAATTGGAAAATTTTTAGTAATCTTGACAATTAATGGTATTGCTTAAGAAAAGGGTTCTTCAGCCTCAGTGAATACATCCCCAGAACACATTAATTGCACATTTACAATCACACTTAGAGGACCTGCCCATTACCAATCCTTGGCCTGTTTAGTATGGGTACAATAATACAGGCTATACAAGCAGATGGTTTTTACTAAATTAGAATGTAAGAGGGGACTACATCGGTTTAGCCTCAGTGAAATAGATAATTACTTTCATTTTAACATTTCTTGTGTTGTCTCATGTTGTGTGGTGTTGCACAGTTATGATAAGATGCGTTTTGTTTGCAGAAAGTCTTGGAGCTCGCTTCACTCTTGGGGCCGAGGTAGGAGAGAGATTTGATGTGAGTATCCCCTGTGCAGCTGGATCCGCAGGAAGAGCCCTGGAATTTTAGGGAGTCACTTTAGCACTTCCCCCACCCTACTTTTCAGCAATAGAAAACCCAAAAGCTGCAAGAGGGAGAATCTATCTTCCATCTCTGCTCTTTCCTGTATTTTCTCCTACTTTTCTTCTGCCTTGTCTCCAAAAAGCCTGTGTTCTACGACACGTATCTCTTGTGCTGATGTGCTAGAAGGCAGAGCTGTTGGTTTGTTGGGGTTTATGAAGGGGATGGAAGATTGCTCCTGTCTCTGATCATTTTGCACCAAACTGCAAATGCAGGGGAAACCTCCCTCAAGGAAACAGTGAAAGGGTTCTGTGTTGTGAGCATTGTGTCTGCAGCTTTCCTCTCATGAGTAGCCCAGCTGAAGTCAACGCAGGCACAACTTACACCCATGTTAAGCATTCACAGGATCAAGCAGGATGAAGACAAAAAAGCAGACAAAGCAAAGGGGAGCGAGTTAGACGTACAAGTGCAGTGGTCAGGGTGATGATAGGCACACATGTTGTTAGTTCCTTTCCCCCTCCCTCCTGCCAACCACTAAAACAAGCAACATGTGATAGGGGGAGGAGAGGGGTAAAAATCTGAAACTGTACTGGAAAAACCCCCACCCATCTGTAATAGATTCATATTTCATAGGTCTTGTGTAGGCTTCATTTATACTCTTGGAATTAATTCCTCTCTATTAAAGAGCCCTGTGGTCCATTCTGCTCCATTTCAGCAGAGTGGAAAGAGGTGGCAATAGTCTGAACTGCAGAGCACTGCAGTCTCCTCATTTAGGGAGAGAGAAATATTTCTTTTGGCAAGCAGAGGTGTGCCTGTGCTCCAAGGTCTTAGGTGTACTTAGCAAGGATGGATCAGTAATGATAACTACATTTGAATTTCGTAAGATGGTTCAGCTTTACAGTAGGTGTTTCTCAGATTTGGAGCAAAAGCAAATATGCTTTCAATTTCCAGTGAAAATGAATTCTGAGAAAGATCCGTTTTAGTCAATTCTCATTTCACAATTTTGATTTAACAATTTTATTTTACTTCTACATCATCTGTAAAGCCTTCCAGGAGCATATTACTGGCACGATACATCTGGTATAATATCACTGAAATCTTCCTTTTTTAAAGTCTTAGTTTAAAGGATATTCTTATTCATTACTGCTAAAAATCATCTTCACCTCCTTTCCCAGATCAAACTCTCTCTTGTTTTGTAGTAAGACAGTAGAAGAACAAGTACTTGACTTCACAAGTAAGTTTCTCTTTACACTTACAGAGTATAGCTTTAGTATACAATTTTGTGGAGTGAGAGAACATTAAAATTTTAGTAGCTTTATTCTGAAACAAGGCTTCAAGCACAGATGTAAATAATTCAGCACTTGAAAGCTCCAGTATGGCATAATAGTTTCTTTTGTGCCTTGAATTTGTATAGGTAGACATGAAAGCAGATATTAAGAGGCTCTACCCACAGCAGTGTCACCACGAGGCTGAGCAGTGGTAGGTGAGCCACGGAAATTCCCTGTCTGGTTGTCTGTAAAATGGGGATAAGCTATTCATTTCTCTGGAATGCTGTGATCCTCAAATAACGGATGATGTGAACATCTCTGTTGAAATACTGCATCATTAATTTTCCATTGCTCTTTTTCCAGCATTTGAAGACATTTAGATCTATGATGGTTCAGACTTTAAAGCTACCAGCCGTACTGCAATAACTGGTTTCAATTTCTCTAAAAAATCTTCTTTCCTACCTTCTTTCAAAACTTTTGCAACTTGAGCCTCATATGCATTCTTACAAAAATAATTGATTATGTTTCCTGTGTTTTGCATCTTCAAATAATGTCAGACCATATTCAATAATTAATTCAAACCCAAGAAGAGTTCTCTGTCCCCTTTGTATTTTGGAAGCAGGTTCCTGGATGTTGTGCTGTGAGATATAGACCAGGAGTCTTGACTGCTCTGTCACTCACCCAGGCAATAACAGCTTTGATCCCCTTGAGAAAATAAAGCAGAATTCAGAACTGGAAGTTTTTGACAATAATTTTGTACAAAAGTAAGGGAGTATACAGTGACCACAGTTCTTAAATTGCTGGGTTAATGCAGTCTTCACTCCATATTTTAAGCATTCATTTCAATCTGAAATGACATAAGACAGTTGGTGGACTTTTTGTAGACTTTTTCCTGCTATCAATAAAAAATAAAATGCAGCTGATTGGAGGTTGCTCATAAAAATTAAAATACTTTAACACATATTTTTAAATAGGCATATTTATATACTCTTTGTACAGATAACACTGTAATAAGCTACAATTTCCTATGAGCAAAGATCTTCACACAGTCCAGCAGTGGGCAAATATTAATGAAACACATCATCCAAGGAATGTCCATATTGTTTTAAAAGCTGTCCACAGTAATGAGCTCAACATAACCTTTTACCCCTCAGATTTCTACAGAGTGATCCACCTGGCAAACAGTTAAGTCCAGACCATAACTGCACAATACAGCCTGTAAGTGTCAGCATCTTTTCCTTGCAAACTGTGCGTGTGTGCGTGCGTGCGTGCGTGTGTGTGTGTGTGTGTGTGTCTGAGCGCAGGTTTTAAAGACCTTGCCTAATCACACCTCACTTATTTTTAAGTAGAACATGTGGTTTAACTTTGCACCCACTTTTCTACTAGAAGACTAAATGTTAACACCCAGGGGCACCTGTCTTAGATTAGTGAATAGTTTACTACAAATGATGAACCAAACTGATGGGATTATACTTGGTTCAGAAACACAAAACTGAGTCAAAACAGGCTTTTGCCTTTATTTATTTATTTCAAAGTACAGAAGATGACACTGAAACAAAGGGAAAATGTGTCTATAGTGCTGTAGCTAAAAACCATCTGACAAGTTTTGCTGACATGTTTTCTGTGTGGAAGGACCTGAAAATCTCATGTCCACTTGACAAGAGCATTTTTGTCATTCCACAGTGGCAAAACAAGTGCAAAATGTGAAGTGGTCTGCACATATGGCCTTAGAGGGCACTGAGGTTTGGTGAGGGTCAACTTTTTTTGGATCTGGGTAAATTTCATGGTCCCAGCTGTCCAGATGATTTGCAGAGGACACCAATATACTGAAGCAACCTGCTGTGAATCTTCATCCAAACAGGTTAATGCATGGCAGGCACCCTGTATGGCTCTCAACAACTTCACAAAAATAAAACAAACTTTCACCAGCACTAGCTACCTTGAGCTTTCCTCTTCTTGTCTTCTCATTGACTGGGTATAAATTACATGATTCTCCCATGATCATCTAGGACTCTCTTCTTCCATAAATATCAATTAATTCTCAACAGTATTGACAAAGAAAGAGTTATATTTTTGTGGATAGTGTGTTTTTAGATGCTGAATTAACAGTCCAAGTACTTAGGTACAGCCATGATTGAATTTATTTTATTTTTTACAAATTTAATATTAAAAAGGCAACAGTTGATTTCTTTCTTACTGCTTTCAACCACTGGTCAAATATACACATGTATGCCTGCACATATATTCATACTAATACACACATGCACACACACATACCACATTATTACTTTGCACTTAGAATGGTAACTCCCTTTTATCTCTATATGTATCTAAAAAATTATTTTCCCTTGTCTATCCTCAACCTCTGCTTATCAATGCCTCTTTGTCTGATTAGTGTTATCTGCTGCTGTGGAGAAAATATTTGGGGAGGGGGGAAGTGGAATTAATAGAGATCAATTGGTTGCTTTTTGAATTCCTTCATATTGCTTATTGCTCTGCCCAGTGAACCTTTCTCCTTTCCCAGGGTATTTTTGTGGTTTCAAATACTGCAGCAGGGCTTTGTCATTTCTTTGGAATGCAAACTGCATGGTTGCTGTAATACTGTTGCTGTCATGTTTTCAAACCTCTATTTTAGATGTCCTTGCTGACACAAATTGGAGTAATTTAAGAGGCAACTTAAAAATAACTTATTTTTCTGTATTTTATTATGATCACTTAATTGCTGATTCACAGACATGAGTGGAGCAGCACCATCAAACTCCTGCCCTTTTCAACCTTGTAGTCACATGGGACCCTTGGTATTTCACTTCATGCTAAAAAATGGTATCGTTTGCCTTCATATTTGATTATCCAAGTACAGGCTATTTTTCTGACAAAGGAAAGCTCAGTATCTGATTGTGGGTACACAGAAAAATAAGATAAAAAATACTGGCACAAAACTGGACTTTCTGAAACACAGGACTACACCTCATGCAGTTAATAATAATAAAGTAACCCTGGGTGAATTCAAATATTCTGCCCCGTGTCTTGGCACAGAACATTGAGTGGCTCTTGGTGACAAGCTGGCAGGCACCATTCCACTGGTGACTGGGAAGGGATGGAGCCTTCTTCCGGATAAGTATGATTGCCAGAAGATCCTGTCACCCACCTCTCACTTCACTCCTCCAACTCCCCCGCTCCTCCACCACATCACAGCAAAGCCTCCATGGCACCAGCAGAGAAGTGACCTTTTATCCTAATTCCTCGTGCTGTTTCACTGAACCTCTCTGTGCATGGCTGGGTGCCCCCTGGGAGAAGTGAGTGTGAAACCATTCCTTGCACACACTCCAGGCTTTCTTGCACTGATGAAAAATACTGCACGGGGCTGCTTAACGCACCAGTCACGGTTTGTGTCTCCGGACACGACCCTTCTCAAAAGCATATGACTGAAATGGTTGTTTATTGATTGCAGCTCTTTGATAGGGAAAAAAAAAGTCAAAAATAGACTATGAATGTCAATAAATACAGTCCGGGAATTGTGGATTATTAGGGACATCAGGTTTCCAGCAGATGTTCTTATCCTGTAACAGGAGCTGATTTAACAAGTCTGCTTACAGCTGGCCTTGGAGCCCTATGGAGCTGAGTCAGCAAACCAAGCTTTGTGGGCCTGAGTCTTCTCTTACCCTTCACCATCGGCCATACAAATAAGCTTTAATGATTTGAGAGAGGCTGAATTCGTGCTCAGCACCTTAACAGAGAGTGTGTGGTGGTACTGTGCAGGAGAGGCTGAGGAGAGTGGTTGTGTTGGTAAATTTAAGATGCTGATTTACTCCTTCTGAGGAAAAGCTCCCACTTTGTGAAAACAACCCATGTGTTGAATATGGCTGGAGCTGCATTTGCAATAAGATGCCTGCCCTGCAGCTGTGAAACCTGCAGGTGCATAAATCTCTAACGTTTATGATAAAATCTGTGTCGCAAACATTTTCTTATCACAGTGGATCAGGGAGAGAAGAAGGAGGGAAGGCTGAGGAAAGGCCGCTGACAGATTTGAGCTGCTTGGGAACACAGGCCACTATTTAAAGAAGGCATCCAAGTCCTGCTCTCTCTGGAGCTGGTAATAATTGTGCCTTTTGCTTCCATGGGAATAAGAGCAGGCCTTTGCCTGGCAAATGTTTGCATACAGCCCAAATCAAGTCATTAGTTGCCATGTGTCCAACCTGTATTTTAAGGCCCTCCAGCTGAAAAGTCCATTTGCATATTTATCCCAACCAGGAACATGGTAATTAAGTCTGTGGCGTTTTACACAACCCCGAGGAAAGTCTGCAATTCAATAGTTCAGAAAGACTCCCGCTGATTTCAATGGGGTTTGGAGCAGTCACACACTCGGAGGCTGTTTACTGGATCCCAGACAATCCCAGTACTTGCAAGAATAATCAAATTAAAACTTCAAATTATCAACGCCTCTGCCATGTGAAAATACCAGCTCCACCTTTTAGGCGAGAGAAAAAGCATTACAAAAGGGGTGAAGCTTGTCCTTTGATATGGTCTACTCTGTATTGCTACACGTTACACAAGTTCACCCAGCATTCGCCCTTGTCTCAGCCCCCAGCAATGCAGCTCATCCCTGCCCAGAGAGGGGTGGGAGAGCAGCGAGATGGGCTTGGACCTGAATAATGTGCAAGGCTGTCAGCACAGCAGGTAGGGGAAAACGATTGTGCTGGAGATAAACACAAAGGCTTTAGGCTGCCATTAAAAGACGATCTTGTTAAAAACAAACTACTATAGCAGAAGGATACTTGAAAGGCAGATAAGTCTTCCACGTGGGAGGAAAAATGTCTATGGTAGGAAAAAGACATTTAGTAGAAGTGAAAATCCTTAACTATGCTTTATGGAAACTGGTCAAAAACAGTTCCTGCATCTGGAGTTTTACTTTGTTAAAAGAAATATAACAATCTTTTGTGTGATTCAGGAAAAAAACAAACAAACAAAAAAAACCCAGCATGAGCTGAAATTTTAATTGCACCCCTGACTGCAACTGGGCTTTCTTTTTTTTCATATTTTATTTATTTATTTGTATTTGTATTTTCAGGAACAAATACTTCTCTGCTGTAAATCTCCAGAGTCTTTTTGATTTCAGTGGAGGTGTATGTCACCTCTTCCACAACATACTAGTGAAGCTTGCATCCTTCAGCAGCAGCCTAATGCACCACTTGTCTGGTTTGGTTTAACCACAACATCTTCTATGCAGTTGATAATTGTTTAATTTACATTAAACTGTGTCAAAACCCATGAAATATTGTCAAATATGATAGCCATCTTAAAAATAAATTGAAAATATTGAGCCATTTGAAAAGTGGCTCCAACTTCAGCCAAGGTTTGTGCACAGCAATGTCCACACCCTCTGCCAGCTCCTCTCCCTCGCTGGCCCTCGGATCATCTTTGCCAGGTCGGGTGGGCTGTGCAGGGTAGAGGAGATTTCATGGCATATTGCATTGCTGAATGAAAGGGGGAGGGAAAAAGAGGCCTTGCAGAAAGAGAAGACTGACCTACAGGCAGCTAAGGATGCCTGAAAGAAACAAAGACACTGGGCCTGAATTAAAACCCCATTGAAGTTGATGGAAACATTTCAATGGGCCTTGGATCAGACCTCTGCAGTGAAATGAAATGGAGAAATAATGAACAGCTTTGGAAACAAACAAATTGGGAAGTGGTGGAGGGAGATGGCACGTCTGTATTGAAAAGAAAGTGGTCTGGCAGGGAGAAGAGGGCCTGTGCAGTTGAGAACTCAGATAGGGATTGGCAGCTCACAGCACAGGAGCTTGGCAATGACCTGAAAATACTGAGAGAGAGATTTGTTTGCTTTTATTTTGTGTTATGTGGCAGCAAACAAGGCCCAGAGGCACACAAGAGAGAAGAGTGACTGGCTGGCTGACTAGAAAGCAGAGTTAGTGTGTCCAGACAAGGGGACCCATCCCAGGGGATCTCCCTTGCCCCTGTCCACTTCTTGCTTGTTTTAACCGGGAGTTCATTTTTGGCCAAGGAATAACTTACCTTGAAAATAATACATTCAAGGCAGGTCCTCATGTAGCAAACTGTGAATGTGACCTAATAAATTCTCAACTGCTCAGCAAAACATCTAGGGTGGGGTTTTTTCCTTTTTTTTTTTTTTTTTTTTTTTTTTTTTTTTTTTTTTTTTTTTTTTTTTTTTTTTTTTTTTTTTTTTTTTTTTTTTTTTTTTTTTTTTTTTTTTTTTTTTTTTTTTTTTTTTTTTTTTTT
>NW_020955642.1:375092-454932 GCF_003031625.1 Empidonax traillii
CACAACAAACAGAAGTATGAATTTAATTACCAATACTATGCTCCTGCCTCAAAGGGGAAGGAGAAAGATAATTGCTTAGGGTCTCTGGGTGGAATCCTTTCCCCATGGCCAAGACAACAACCAGTCTAGCCAGCATCTCAATGACAGGAGAGCAACGTGCAGCGTGTTTTGTAGTGTCAGTGATTCTGCATAGAGTCATAACAGGTAAGTGAAATGGTAATTAAAAATGGAAGGAAGGGCTGGCCAGAGGTGAGAACAGGTGGCACGAGGAGGGGGCAGCATTTTGTTGAGTGTGAAATGGCAAGATAAAAATATGCAGCAACAATCAAAGCAGCATTCTCGTGGGGAATTTTTGCAGAAAGCTCCAGATAGAGAAATAAGAATCTGAAAGGGAAAGGTGGAGGGCTTTTTCCCCAAACTGCATAAAAAGAAGCCCAGAAAATGTGTGGTAGTCCAGAAATGCAAACAGGTTGTTATGATAAAGTAAAATGTTCTGTGGGGAAGCAGATTTGAAGGGGCAAATGTGCTTACAAGGGATAAGTGTGAGCTTTTGAGAAGGAACGGCCACAACAAAGAGTGGAGGGTATGGTGATTTCTGGCATAGGAGGGGTGCCATGTATTCCCAGCCAGGAATTTCTGCCTTCCAGGAGCATGTGTGCTGCTGATGGCCATGCTGGGATGTTATCGAGCTGCTGTCAGTGACAGCCATGGGGTCATCCTGCTTACTGTCCATCTGATGGGTTGTTAAGCTCAAGGACATGAGAGGAGAGAAAAAATCTTCTTGTGACTGGTGGTCCTCTCCAGTGCTGCAGGTTAGACAGCCTCTCTCAGCAGCTGAGGGGAAATGGGCTCAGGGGTTTCCTTAGCTGCAAACAGAAGAATAATTTGAACAGAAAAACCTTTTAGAGAGAGCAGAGTTTCTTTGGTCCTGTGCTTGTTTAGTTTTGGTAAATGCTAAAGATTTCACAGCATCTCTGAAATATTTCATTGGTGTTACAGAGGGCTTTCTTAACTGAAATGCATCCTCTTTGGAGCTTGGAAAGCCAAGGCTGATTTGGGCTTAAAATTTACCAAGTGGATTTGCCTTTTTCTTATTAAAAAACACACACAGGAGGCACCTGAACTTATTTAGAAAACAGAAAGACTTGAAGTGCTAATGCATCAAATGATATTTCTCTTTGATTGGGAGAGGAGAGATTCCCTTCTCCAGGGGTTACAATTCCTTTGCTGCCAACCTGCAAATGATCTTCCCTCCATGCAGATAAAATGACAGAGAAACATAACTGAGTACTATGCTCCTGAGTGCTTTAAGTTGTCTCTCCTTTCTTATGTGTGTTTGTTTTGGAGTTCTTGTCTGGTTTCCTAATACATTTTAACTTATTCCCTTACATCAGTCAGATAAAATTATCAAAGGCTACTGAATGTTTCTTTGACATAAAATGCCTTCTAGCAGGAAAATAGCATTTTGCTGTGCAATGATAACTCAGGTTTTTCGAATATGTTTATTTCTGTAACAGTTTATGAATTTGCATTCCTATGTTTGCTTGTTGCTGCTAAATTACTCTGAAAGTCAAGGATTATAAGAGGGTGCATTTTATAAACACAGACAATGAAAACAGACTATTTTACTATAATTCTATTTAAAATGCAAGCAATCAAGAGGCAAAAATCTGTAGGAATAATTCCTTTCACAATTCATTTTCAGGCTAGTTTTAAATTTTGATACACCAGGGGAGAAAAATATCTCTCTGTATGTTTTCAAAATATCTACTTCATATTTTGACAGAAGACTTTGATCTCTATCAGAGTGCAAATGACTAAAAATTAAACATGAGGAAGAGCATGGGGAAACGTATTCAGCACAAACTAGACAAGGGGGATCTTTTCCTTCTTCATTTGAAATGTCACTTAAATTCTCCTTCACAGACAGGTATTGGGAGATTCCGCATTGGTCCTGATCCTGCTTTGTCCCCTTCCTCCTCAGTCACCTGCAAGAGGACATAGGTAGCAGAACTTAGATTAAATGATGTCAAGTGATACTGAATCTTCTGGCTCTGGGGCTTCCCCCCACCCATACATGGCCATGATGGGGAAAGTCTGCATGGGGCTGTGCCAGACCTGATGGCCCTGGTATTGCAGGAAGGACTGAGCAGCCACAAAGGGCTCCAGCAGTTCAGGAATGTATAAATAAAACAGATTACAGACATTAAACGGAAAAGTAAAAAATTTATCTTTGCTATCTAGGAAATAAATTGGGCTTAATCCACAAACGATTTAACATTTTGTGGACAGGAGCTGTCCTCTACCATAGCTATACAACCATCTTAGCTTATCAATAGGTTCCTATTGAAAATCCTGGTTGGTTATTTTAATAACCCATTCCTCCCTGGTCACGAGAAGGCTCTGATGAGAATAAAAACAGTGTTATGTAGGTGAAAGGCATCAGGTGAACACTTTATTCCCCACCAGTGTCAAGCTTTACCCCAGATTTCAAAAACAAAATATTGCCCTAATATGCTGATTCAAATTTACACCTTTCAGACATTTGTAAATATTTTCATCTTGGAACAGTGCATGCAATTCAAGTCTAGCCTGTTTGTACGTCTTGGAAGATTTGTAGTGTGTTAACAAATGATTTTAAACAGTTCAATTAACACTTTTCTCCATTTTCTGTTCTATCAAATACGAGCAAATGAGTTCCATGAAGAACAGAAGTCTGTGTTTATGCTGAGACCTTTCGGCTTCTAAGCCTGCTCTACGGTCCTATAAAAATGTCACCATTTCACACATACAAATTTAGTGAAATTCACAGATTTAATATTAAGCGCACAATTTCTTCACTGGATATCGCTTCTCACTCCTTGACAGCCAGAGGTCTTGGAGACTACGCTTTTTTGTCTCCTGCGTGTGCAAGGCAATGCAGGGAAAAGCAGAAAATCAACGCAGCCCCACTAGCACAGGCTGTGACTCCTGCAAGGGGAACAGGACTCACTGCCTTGGCAGAGCGAGCGCTACAAGGATGCACCGCAGCTACCCCAGCATTCGGCTTGCTTTGGGTGTCTCTGAATGTCCTGCCATGGGGACACGGAGACAGGCTCTTGGCTTCACGTGATATAACTTGCCGCACTCCTTTGACGGCAAAGTACTGGCCACGATATTCTTGAAAGTGCTGTAGAAAATTAAAATATCATTTAAAAAGGCATACAAGAATGACTTGCTGAGATTGTATGTCTCTTCATTTTATAGGTCTGTCTTTCTGGCCTCTGCACTTTCAGTGGTGCTATTTCTAATGCAAATAAAAAAATAATGCTTTTTTAGATGTTAAATGCTGTTATTAGTCCCTTGCTCACAACGAGAGCTTTGCAGGAGGATTTGTTCAGTTCTTCCTCAAATCACTGCAACATTTCAGATTGCACAGCGGATTTGAGCCACATCAAAGTAAGGGGGGCTAGTGGGAGAACACAGCCCTGGTCTCTGTAGGAAATAGCCTCAGCAAGGGGCGGGTTGGTGCCCTACATTCTGGTGTTGCTGTTCTCAACTCCGCTGCAATGGTTAAACTTCCCGGTGCAGGGGAGCACAGGTAACCGCGCACAAAGCACGGGGTGTAAAAGGAACTCTCTTGCTGATAGCCATCTGGAGAGCACAGACTTCAGCTCACTCCAACTTATTTTTAGGCACCAAGCTTCATAGTCTTTAAGGGCAAAGAGAGGGGAATAAAAATAGGCCAATTAGTATAATTTCGAAAAAAAATTCCTTAAAGATCCTAAGCAATTGCAAAGGTGACTTTAAAATTTAGGAGGAATGAAAAACAAATGGGCTGGGTAGGAAATTTGGGACCTCTAAGAAGATTACTTAGCCAATAAATTGCCTTTTTTATTTGAGGATCTTTGAAGTATCCTCCCTGGAGGGACTATCTTAAAGCTAGCTTTAGTTAGTAGCGTTGGATTTTTAATGGCTTCAGAATGTACCTTTCCTATTTTCTAATCTTATTGTAGCCTCTTACCTTCCCTAATTGTTTTATTTTCACTCTGGGTTTTGAAGAGCAAACTTAAAACTGTGAAAAGTGGGGGGGTTGTGTGTAAACACAAGGTGATACGTGGAATTATTTCAGGCTTGCCAGGGTCTGTTCCCGGTTTGTCACACAGACTCACGTTAGTTTGTCTGCAGCGTTGTGAATTTTAGGAAGAGATTTCAGTCCTGCTTGGAAATCTCTGTGCCATCAACTCATTGGACATCTGGTTTCAATTTACAATGTATCTGCCTGAGGGTATATAGCACCCCCAGAGTAAATAATAATAATAATGTTAATAATAATAACAATATCTTTAATATAGTAATAATAGATGTAAATGAAGTACATGTTCTTGAGTTTCCAATGCGGGAGAAAACAAATTAGAAAATGAATTGCCTGGAGGTTTGCATTTACATTGCACGGATGGTTTACATTTTAAGCAACATGAAAACAGACTGCCTTCAAGGAAGACCATGAATATTTGGGGAAGATTTATTTAAACCAAAGATTTGGGGAAATGTTAAAACCAGATGAATTCCATACACAATAAATGTGCTAGATCAAGTAATTTGGTTCAGCACCAATTGTGGGTCTAAGCATATGAGTAAAATCTATATTTAAAATTAGGTATGGGTAAATTTCTGTAACCCAACAGGAAAGAAAAATGTCTTCTTAAGCTAAGTGCAGGTATTTACTGATGAAGGTTGAAAGTAGATGGCTGAATGGAATTGGATGTGTGGGAGAAATTTTAGGCTCTCTGGTATTCCCATTTGAGTTTGTCTTGTAGAAAGCAAAATCTTTCATGGTAAAATATCAATTTGAATAAAGCTTTTGAAGAGAGTGAGGAGATGCTTAGTGAGGGCACTGGCGATCAGTAGCTCACTCTCACATTTTGTGCTAACAAATCTTTACTTTTACTCCAAAAAACAGAAGCAGGGACAGCTTTAAGACAGACTCCACCAAAGTCTGTTGACTGCAGCTTTCACCCAGCTGTCAGAAGTTCACATTCAAGGTGCTCCTCGAAAACAGAGACAATTGCAACCTTAACCTCAGGGCCTCATCTCCTGGGTCCTGACTACACGGCTGTTAAATATTCAGGCGCGAGATTTCCTTCCCCTTGTTTTTCACAGAGAACTTCAGGAGGTCTCAAGGTCCTCTTCAAGCAGACCATGGTGTAGAAACCTCACAGGTAGAATTCCCAATTCACAGCAAGACAAGACCAGCAAAAGAAGCTTCAAGAGCAGCAATTCCAACACTGCAGGTCACCATCCACTGAAAGGAGGACAACACAAAAGCTGGTAAAGAACAAACACCTTTGGGAGTCCTGCCTTGGGGTGGTTGAGCACTGCCTTAGAAGATGGTCAGGAAAAGTAATAGCTGGATGGCATGAGGTGCTGCTTCTCAGAACAGCTCCTCTGCTGTGGGACATGAGTTGATGCATGAAGTGAGACGTGAAGTAGCACTGTGATCATAGTATGAACGAGCATAATTTGGCTGTTATGTAGTTTATATGTGCATGTGAAATGAAAGAAAAAATACTTGGTTTATTTCCATTGAAATATACTAAAGAAAAAAATTAGGAAAGGAAATCAACTCAGAAAGTGTTTAAAGAAATGCTGACAGAACGATGGATAGTCTTTACATTTCCCTGCCAAGTAGAATTACAGAACAGGAAAGCTACGAGGGAAGAAAACAGTCAAAATCAAAATTACAAAAATCTATTTAAGCTAAAATATATATCATTTGAAAATTAAACTTTTTCCCAAGTGAGGCCAAGAAGGAAAGAATTCTGGAATATATGGTGCCATCTCTGAGGACTGCAAGAAATCAGAAAAACAAGTAAGCAGATGCTGAAATAAATTGAGTGCTTCAGAATAGAAGATAATTTTCAAAATGAAAACATGAAAAAATATAGAGGAGGAATGGGACCTAGAATAGCATTTAAGGTTGTTTTCTATCAAACTGAAAGATTAATACCTACACTGCCCTGTACCTGCATATGTCAGGAAGTTTAGACATCATCAGTAACAAAAGACCTGGAGACAGAGGGCATGAAAAACAGTAAAAGTAGAAAATAGCCCTGATCTGGTCAAATATTTAATTTGTTTTAGGGAAATTTGGATCAAAACCTAATTCTCCTGGAAAATGAAAGACAAAGTAGATGTGCTTTAAGTGGATATAGTATTTGGTCAGGTATCTAGTTGTAGTGACCAGTTTAAAAAGACAAAAACACTATGAAAATAATAGTGGGCATTCTGAACTACTTTATCTTCTAGAATAGCATAGGAGGAAACAAATGTAAATAAATGTGTTTTAATCTCCCTACGAGAATATAGCTGGTTCACTTTTAAAAATAACTGATTTACTGAACTCTAGGTAAGGTCTTTGCAAAGACTTGAACGATGGGAGACAAGAGACAAAACCAGTGGATATCTGTGATACAGACTTTAAAAAGCTTTCATAAGAGCCAATTAAAGACATCCGAAAATCTGGATTACAGTTTTGTGTGTAACTGTGAGAACTGTGGAAGACACAGGACCATGGAGGAGGTTTAAGGGATGCAGTCTTACCATGTCACAGTTCTGGAATAGGACCATAGTTGAGGTAAAGGGCTGGTGTTATGCATGTGCTGAAAACTGAAGTTAGGCAACCAGCCCTGGCCAAAAGGTGTATGAGCAGCCCTGGGTAGATGGTACAAAAATGAGACAGTATTCTGTCAGACAAAATGTCACTTCTTTACAAAATAGTTTACTTTAGAAGGTACAAATTAAACTACATATTCACTCCTCTGGGTTCTGAGCTTGCTATGAATTTCTGAGGAAAAATGTTTAGGCATCACTATGGACAGCTCAGTAAAGACATCTGCTCAAATTCAATATGTAGCAGCAGTCAAAATTGTAAATTAGATGTTAGGCTGCATTAAGAACTGAATAGCTGTAATACAGAAAATATGGTACCATTTATAAATCTGTGAAACAGACCTGGAGACTGAGAGCTTTCAGTTTGTTCTCTTGATCTTGAACAAAGGGAAAGAAAGAAAGAAAAACCAGAAGTCTGAGGTGGCAACAAGGGATGATAGGAGTTACAATGAGGAAACATTTAACTTTGGAGGCCTTGGGAAAGAGGATCTAATTTCTAAAGAGGAAAAAATAAGCATGCAGGTAAAGGTAGAAACATATGCTGTAGTGGAAGCTGAAGTGGAAATTGGATAT
This sequence comes from Empidonax traillii, assembly GCF_003031625.1. Taxonomy (NCBI): domain Eukaryota; kingdom Metazoa; phylum Chordata; class Aves; order Passeriformes; family Tyrannidae; genus Empidonax; species Empidonax traillii. The sequence goes on from NW_020955642.1 coordinate 382,317, forward strand.
TCTTACACTGCTCTTTTGTACAGAACCATTTCTATGGTATTTGAAACAAGCACAGGCTTTAATAATTCTACTTTGTATCAGAGATCCGCTAGAGTTGCTGACATGAGATCTGGCATTTCAAATGCTTTGGTCATTCAGTGTTTGTAGCAGGAGGTAATGTTTCAGGAAAACTTTGATTCTTCTCACTTTTAACACTTTTCACGTTTCTAGGGACATTTGCAAAAGGCTCATTTGTCTAAGTTCAAAAACTCCCTTTAATTAAAAAGCCATCTTTGTGAATGCAAATGAATACATCAAAAACTCTCAGAAGTCCACACAACTAATAATTAATCTAGATTTCAAGGACTCTCTAACACTATTACATCATGAATACCTCCCTTACTCAAGAATGGGCATCCTTCTAGCAATTAAAAGAAAAATTTAAAAGATAATTAGACACAATTCTCATCATAATATTTTACACAGGTATATGATTTTGAAATTAGGTCAAGGGAGGGAGGGAAAATAATGATTCATTACAGAGGCTCCAAGAGGCAGAATTACCCCATCGTAACTTTTAAGTAATCTGTTTTTTTAAGTTGTCATCATAACGAATGACCATTGTTAATGAATTAGGAAGCCAGAGAACACCTTACAGTGTATGAATAAACTGGGTGCAGTCTGACATCTGTCTTTATCAAGAAATATGCCAATAAAATCATTGAAAAGTTTATGTATTACAAAATACACAGCATATATATTGCTTATATATTGTGGTGATGTGCCATATAGAAAAAAAGCTGATTACTTGCACAACAGCAATTACAGAATAAACCTGGGATACCAAAGCAATTATGCCAAAATATATCAGTTGCACTCCCTGAAATAATAGGGGAAGGGATAGATGTAATTTATTTTAATGGACCAGCAGAGGTAATAAAGAATTGCTTAATGTCTTTCTTCATAGATTTAGATCTTTATGATAAGATTTTTATGGAATGGAATATATAGCCCAAATAAAATGAAACCAGATTTAATGAAATTGCCCATCAATAGCACAAGTTTGGGGTTTTTCCTTCAGTCTGGATGAAGTTCATGCAGCCTTTTAGTGATAAGTATTGATAACTACTGTTGATAGAATACTGATGAAACCTCCAAGGCTTTGTAGAAGTCCAAAGTGTTATTGTTAAATAGTCTAAAGCTTGGACAACATTCCAAGCAAACTTAAATACACATGGATAAGAAAATTCCATTTATATTTGGCACATGTTTCTAGTACAAAGAGCATTTGAGCTTCACTTTAATATTCAGAAATTTTAAATAGAATGTTTCTAAGACAAATGTTTTTATAAGTACACAGCAGATATTTTAATGTGTTCATAAACATATATTTACTGCATTCTGCCATCTTATCTATAAGCATTGGATCAAAGTTTTGGGAAAAAATAATTTTCTGTTCTGAAGGAAGAGTTTAAAACTCCTCTCTATATTCTGCTCTATGGCCATGCTGCTGAGCATTCAAAAGATTTCAGCAGAAACTTGATAGGGAGCTATTTGTGTCAGCAGCTCCAAGTTCAGTAGGGCAACCTGGAATGTGGCAAGATAAATATTAAGTCTGTTAGTGCCGAGTGTCTCATTTCCCAGGACTGAACTGAAACTGTTTCTGATACTTTTCTGAAAAATCTTTTAAAATCTCTGTTATGATCTTATATAGAGGGCAGCTGAAGTCAGTGAAAGGATTCCCAAGTCATTTACCAGAGCTGAGTCTTTGGCAGCAAAAAGCTAAAACCTCCAAACCCATGAGGAGATCTGAAGACTCCTTCTCCCTGCATATCCCTTTCAGAGCTGCATTTGCTGCCAAACAGTTGCATTTATCAAGCTTCAATTTTACTGCAAGCTCTAGGCATGTATGTGGTGTGATTTTAAGAAGCCTTACAAAGCCAAAGACGTACTGCAGCATGAAGGGTTTCTGAAGAAATGTGACCCATGAGATATTCCTGCCCCTCATGCTGATTCCCTCGAGCGTGCAGACACTGATGATGACAATATCTCCTTGACAATCCACCTGCACTCTCCACAGTCTTCCCAGGGAGAATGCTTGTAGAACACACTTCACCTTATGTATTTTGGACCAGAGATAAGGAAGAAAATTTTTATAATTACGGTGCTGAAACACTGGCACATGTTTCCCAGAGACGTGGTAGAAAGCTCGTCCTTGGAAACATTCAAGTCCAGGTAGAACAGGGCTCTGAACAACCTGTTGGAGTTGCAGATGTCTCTGGTCATTGCAGGGGGTTGGACTGGATGATCTTTAAAGGTCCCTTCCAACCCAAACTTTTCTATGGTTCTATTTCTAATCAATTGGCAAAGACTGGCTAATTAACCTTCTGAAACACTCGTTAAGAAAGTAAGAATCATTCCTTTCTTTTAAAAACTAGTCCTATTCTCCAGAAAAAGAGTTTGTAGAGTTGGAGTTCTAGGACTTTTTTCCCTACGTCTTATCCTTCTGTCCTTCACATCTGCCTTCTCTGATGGGCTCTCTAACAGATCCCAGTCAAGTCAGAAACAAAAAGCTCAACCAAACTCAGTTCCCAAGTTTCTGCTTCTGTCAGGGCAGCACACGTGGACAAATCACCTTACAGACTGTGCCCAGATAAAGCAAGATGGACCAAACATACATTATTTCTGATGGGTGCTTTTTTGGCCTTCTTCTGTTTTAGGAAGTTTTCTGTTGAAGACCATTAACACTGAAGAGAATAACTTTAGAGAAAACACAGGGTGGCACATGGGACAGGTTCTCTTGCTCAGAACCTAGCAGGCATCCAAGCTGTTAGTCTGCATGAGCAAAGAAACTGAAAAAAATCAGGTATATTTTTGAGAGTAATAATTGTCCACTACTTACAATGATTATTATAAGCAGTAGCAAAGCTCCTTTACAGAACCAAACAGCTGAAACAACATCAATCTCCATCCACAGTAGAGTCAGGTTTTATGACCTGAAGGAAAGGCAAGCACTGAGGGGGATTTCACTGACATTGTTCATGAGCACTTTTGTGTCTGTTTGAGATGAAGAAAATACCAGAGCAGCTGGAGAAGAGGAAAACAGCAGACTCAGAAGCATGTTAGTATCCAGAGAACAAGTCCACAGAGTGAGTGTTTAGAACTAGTGCTGCCTCAATGAGGTGTTGAAGAAGTCGATGTTGGATGGACAAAATGTTATTGAGGCCAGAGGTGTAACAGCTGCCCTTCATTTCAGATAACCATAAAGCAGCACTTACAGTCACTTATGAAACTATAGCAGTCTCCAAATCAAAGCCAAGAAGCATGTCATCACCCAAAAGGCAAAGGCAAGCGCCTGGCCATTTAGGAATGTTTGGAAGGACGAGGAGAGGGAAGTAGAAGACATACAGAGATGAGGAAGGACCCAAGCACAAAGTCCAGAAAGAGAGAGCAAGACAATTTACTAGAGTTCAAGATGTGGGCTCAAGGTATAGACTAAGGAAGTATTTCATATTATTTGATTTTTTTGTGCTCAGGAAGATTAGATTTTTTCAGCCTTCAAAAGTATACAAATTTGTATGGAAGATGCTCCCAGTGCATTCAGGTTTTTCTTCTCTCTAGAAAAACCTCTTTTTTTAGCCAGCTTCTTGAATCCAAAGGAGGTATTGTGTGCATTATTTAGAGAAAGTTGGCTGTGTACTTATCTTTTCTCCTGCTCTTGATCCTTATATTCTATGAGACTGAACACAGAATGCAGAAATATGAATCACTATGGTACCCCACTGTGGTATATTATAGAAGAACTGCAGAGACATAGAGTAAACTTAGAAACCCACAAATAGATATTTCATGTCTTCAGAGTCTTCTCTCCTTGAAAATCATGAACCTGAGGAATCTGTAGAAAGATTCCTGTGAAGTCAGTTGCACATTATCAGCAGAAAGCAGTATGCTCCAAATGGGAAAAAAAAAAAAAAAAAAGTCCATATCTTTGTCCTCCCCAAGAGATTATCTTTCTGCAAGTCCAGAGGCAGAGGAAAAACCTGTAGAAGACATTGCAGGAATGAAAATCTCATCTTCCTGTTGCTACTCTGTGCTGCACTTCAGCATCTCAGCCTGTGGCATAAAAGATTTCATGATCAAAAACTTTAGATGTCTTCGTTTTTTTCTCCTAGGAGTCTGAATAAGTTTGCTGGGAAACTTTTAATGGAGTTCTGTGGGATTTGGACCAGGCAGTCAGGAATAGGGCTGAGGAAAGGATCTTGGTTTGGTTTCGGTGTATGAGCACCAGGGTGGTAGTCAGAACAGCCAGGAAATGAAATGGGGTAATGATGCACCTAATAACTTACTGAACATTCTGCAATAGGGAATAGAGCCAAAATCTCAGTTGAGATGTGAGTCTTTATTTCAAAACAGAGCAAGAAGCCTCTTGGCAAACTTCCCAAAAGCAAGGTGTGCAGCTGAAAGCATTATTTCCAAACAATTCCATTCCAGAAGTACAGATTGAATGGAGATTATCACAGCTACCTCCAGGGCATGACTAACCAGGACTGGTGAGGTAGATCAAGCTGGTGAATTGCTTTGAAGACTGACGTTTCAATAAAGTACTGTGTGATAAGGGCCAGATCCTCAGCTGGCATTGGCAAGGGCAGCTTCAGGGACATCCGTGGAGTTGTATCATTTTGTGCCAGAGGAGAATCTGGCCCGTGGAATGCACGCAGAGATGATTCATGATTTAATACCAGGTAACACAAGGCTCTGTCAGAAAGACTTTAAACTAATAAACTGTGATAATCTAATCTTGTTATCTCAAATACAAACCACTTCATCAACCTCAGATTAAGTCAGTATGGGCTACATCTTCCCAGCCTTTAGGAGGAAAAAAGTAGTGATTTACCATCTGGTTATAATGTGAGGGTCACATGGAAAGAACAAAAGTCTCTCAATATACATTTTTTTTTCTATTCTAGAAGTTTGGGATAGTGATTCTACTGTCAAGAACTATTTGTAAGAAAGTTGTAATGAGGGGGTATGAAGAAATAGTCATTATTCTTCAGCTCAAAAAGCTTACACAGTTTGCAAAATAGGATAGAAGTTTTTCCGAAATATTGTTATTGTTCAGCCTCTGATACACTGACATTTCTAGTATTGCTTCATTCACTTTTTCATTTTACATCTTTTGTACAAGCTTGGAAGTCAATACCACAAGTCAGTCTTTAGCTATTTGGGTGAAACCAGAGTCCTGGGATATTTGGCCTCTTCCTTTTGTGCAATCCTAAATTGCACAATAATCCCACAGTAATCCATGTTCTCCCAACTTCAGTAACTAAAATTTGGGGGTGTCTTTCACATTTTAATAGCTTTCACAGATTAAGACAGATAGTGAAAGAATATCTTTCTTTATCAGGAGAGTCTTTTTTTGGAAGTCAATGCTAAATCAGTTGTTGTTACTGGAGAGATTTCTATTTTGAAGATATCTCAAACAAATTATTGCAATATATTATTTCAAATTCTTTCTGATAAACCCCTACATGAGCTAGATAATAGTCATAAAGTTATAAAAATATAGCTGGGAAAAGCAGTAAAATAATCTATTCTTGAATTGTTTAACACAAAGTAAAGGGATTGCAGGGAAACATAGGTTTTGCTTAGACATTAGGAAAAATTTTCTTAGTATGTATCTGAGATTAACATAATTTAAAAATCACTCCTCTGTTACTTTGGACTTATCTATGACAAAATCTGTAAAAATTCAAAGCAACCATGTATGACAATGGCTGTTGATAAGACTTTTAGGCAGATGCCATATTCCACTGAAGCTATTGAGTGCCCTTTGCTTGATCTCATTTGGCTTTGGGATGCTCCACTTACCTTTTAATCAAAATCTTGTAGTCATAATTGAGCTGTCTTGGTATTGGAAGTATTAAAGGTGTGTCAAGACAGTCTCTTACAAATCCAGGAAGGGACAATCTTTTCTGAATCCCAGAGACGCTTAATGGTTTATGGGACATGACTTTACTCTAGGTGTCATCTTTTAAATAGCAAGTAAAATTAAGGTCTGGCCATTTGTGATTATAAAAGATCATTAATTTCATTAAGAATTGAGGTGCTCTATTCCCTTGCATATAATTGAATTGTGCTTAAGTTACATTTCTTTGTTTTTCTATTATTTCCTGCAAAAGAATGATTTGGTCTGATATTTAACCTGGAGATTAAATGATGAGACATAATATCCGTAAAACAGACAGCCTTAAACTTACATAAATATCTTTGACAACACCTAATTTATAAGTATTTCTTTGATATTCCTTATTTGTTTCTTTGTGATTACATTGGCTTGATAATGTACCCATGATACAGGATATATTATCTGTATGTACATACATCCCTATATAAGTAGCATACAGTTCATCCAGTGTTCATCATTTATTAAAAATAAGGCAAAATATCCACGTGGGTCCAGTCTTTGCTCCTCACATTGATAGAGGTATCAGTTTTGTTCTTTAAAACATCCAGATAATGAACATCTACATTGAAACAGTCCTAATTTAAGTCCTAATTTAAGGGACAACAAGCTTTCAAAATATTTATCAGCAAATATCCATTAATCCCTAAGAAATAAAATCCTTCATAAATAACTAATAGTTATAAATAATTATTTTAATATAATATTTTAACATCTTCAGTAGTAAGGAAAAACTATTTTTTAGGGACATGAGAAAACTCTTGTGAAAGATTTTTTAAAATAACAGACTACTACTTTAAAAGCACTTACTCAAATTTGTTCCACTTCTGAACTTGTAACGGTTGTGTTGATGGATGCAGTGATATATCCTGGACTGATGAAGCAGCTCTTGTTCATGGGAGTCAAAGGGACTGTTTGCATGACTGAAGACTGCTCTTTCAGACCCTCAGTGCCTGAGTTTAGTAACCTGAGGAGAATGTCCTTTAGACTGTATGTAGAGAAGGGCAGAGCATAGGCAGGTAAGCTCCTAGAGGATGAAAAAAACGTTAAATAATTCTGACAAGATAAAGTCGGAGATTTGCTTAGGTAGAGGAGTAAAATTGTGTTCATTAGCAGGTTGTTGAGTAGGATACACCCAGCTTTCCACTGCGATTGTCTTAGGCACATTATTAACGCAACCCTTTTCCACTCAAGGAGAAACTTGTTTCCTTCATTTATTTCCATAACTCATAAGGACCCTGTTATACTACATTTCCAGAAGACAGTTTGGGGTGTGGCAGTTGGCGTGGTGCTCACAGGCACACAGTACCACAGAGATCATTACTGCAAGTACATCTCCCCAGTGAAACTGGAAAGTGGAAAAGCTTTTGGACAAACACCACAATCCAAGTATGGAACAAGAAGGGCTCAGCCATAAGAAGGTGATGTGGGTGGTCATGGGTGTTTGCACATCAGCACAGTTTGGGTGATACCACCTCCATGATCCCATGGCACATCTTGCTCACTGATTTCTCCTCAGAGGGATATCAGTTCCCAGTGACATTCCTAAAACTGCAAGTGAAAAAGGAAGGAGTTTTTGTCATGATTTTCTAAACAAATATCTGGTTTACCTCAAATGCCTGCTGGTAAGATTGAAGATGGTTATTATAAAAGTAGATCCTAGAGAGTGGGCTGAAACATGCCAGTCTGTAGTGTTTAAAAATAGATTTGATTTCATGTTGCCCATCTTATTAAGCCATATCATAAAATGCTTAACTGCCTGAGTTCCTCTCACTATCTCTCTGCCTGATTTCAGCAAGTCCAGTACTTGATGCAGTTCACTCTGTTCTCCCCTACTGGTCAGACAGCTGCTTCTCCAGTGTGTAACTTGGTTGCCACAAGGCTGCAATACATCTCCTAACCATTTTTCTTCTTTTAGAACCATTAATAGTGTTTTTCTAACTATCTCACTAATTGCACTCCTGTAAGGTTTGCAAGTTCAGATTCCTGTTAGGCTTCACATGAAAACTTCATCTTCTTCAGTATCCCATCTCCATGCCTGTTTGGATTGTGTCAGTACTCTGGTAGTATTCATAAGCAAATATGATTGTAATTTAGGCCTCCTCTTGTCAATGATGCATGAGAGATTTACAAGCATTAATACGAGTTAGGATGTAAATCCCTCGCTCAACAATAGCAGAGAATAACCCCCTTCATATAGATTCTGATGACCTGTGAACTAAGGGTCAAGTAGGCCGTGCTACAAATTATCTGACAGCAACAAATGCCAAAGTCTTGGGAAGTGAAAGAAATAACAAAAAACTGAGGACTAGGAAATGCTCAGTGCATGTTCACAAGGAAAAAGCAACAGCGGCTATTCCTATAACTTCATGCATCAACCACTGACATAGCCACAAATTGTAAGAAGCAAAACAAAGATTCCTTCTTTCCTGGCAGCAAGCTTCCTTCTTTCTCCAAAAATATACAAAAGGAGCTCCAAAATAAATAGTCATCACAATTAATTACCTACCCAAACTGAGGGCTGTGCCATAAATCTTTAAAGTTTTCAAGTTCACTTTCAGTACAAGAGACTGTTTGGAGAGTCAAGCAACAGAAACCACAAAGTATGTCAATTCTGAAAATAAATTATGTTTTCATAACTCTGAGATAATCAGATTAGTTCTCCACTCCTTTCCCACAAGTTTTATACCTGTCTAACTCCATTGATTTCAATAGGGGTTTAATCTGCACCACATCAGGTCTGTATCAGTACTACATCAGTTGTAAATTGATCTACACCAGTTGTAAGTTAGAGGAGGATCACACCCTGTGTAATAGTTCACAGGCCTTATGGTCTGTTCTCACATGTGCCTTTGTATTTTATTCTGAAACCTCATGTTACTACTTTTGGCTGTTGCCCTACAGGTGTGTGAGGTCCTGTGCACACAGGGAAGAGATGCAGGTCTGAGCCATGGGACTGCAGACCACTTCTGCTTTTATATTCTAACCTCATTAAAAGTATTTTCATTTTCTGAACTGGACACTTGTTTTGCACTTGTGAAATCTGTTTGTGGATACAACAATTAACATGATAGGAAACCCAAGCAGAAGTTCTGGTGGACTTTGGGCTGTGTTGAGGCAATGGTGGGAAGGAATAGAAGAGAGTAGACATCATTTCCAAAACAGAGATTTTACATGTCAGTACTCTCACAGGTGTGAGGAATGTCCCCAGAATCTATATTTTGCTCAATATAACAGAAACTGTTTCAAGTTTTAATTCAGTGAAATAACTTTGTGCAGGCTGCTTGGACCAGGCCCATCTTTACCAGATTCATCCAGTCACACTAATGATGGCTCAAAACAGAGCATAAGAAACTGCAGCATTAGTATCTATTCCATACATTGTTGAGAAACTGAACATTAATAAAGGGAAGGGCAACATGAGAACAGATTGAAAAAATGCAAGGAGTTGTGGGTTCTCATTTTTTTGAAGATGATTCATTTGGCAGAAACTTTCTGTGAAATTGTAGATGGCAAAGGAAGATCTGGTTCCTGAGCAGCCAGAGGAGCAGTGAAACTCAGCACTATTTGCTACTGGTGTCTAAACCCTTTCCTTTGTGTTGCAACCCTCTGTGCAGTGACTTTGAACAATATCATCCCACTAGATGTGTCTTCCTCTCAGTCTCCAAGTCTGCAATTCTATTACCTCAAGTTTGGTTCTGTGACTGTTTTGTCAACCCCAGAACAAAAACCTTTGTTTGATGCCATGTTAAATGCAGCGTTAATTAAAAGATCATAATCATTGCTCCCCTTTCCCCATGAAACCCTGAGACAAGAAAAGGCGATCTGTGCCTTCCCTCTGTGTAATTTATGCAGGTGATTGAGGGGATACCTATCTTGCCTGGGTATTGCTTAGAATCACAGTTCATCGGCTTCGATCATGAGCAGGGCAGAGGCACCAGTCTGGGGTAGGGCAGAGGTATAAAAAGATGGGCAAAATGCACTGTAGGGGATAAAGGGGGTTAAACAACAGGGACACAAGAGCAAACATTGCATGATGAAAAACCATTTGTGATGTTTTAAAGTAAAAATGAGTGCATCTCGTTAAGTCTGTTTGCAGACTTCTATACAGCAACTGAAGATGTCGTCTTCCATTTTATTTTAGCCTTTTTGTTCTCATGGCTGCCATCAGCCTTGTTTTCCCTGCAGACACTCTTGCAAACAAGATGCCAGATCTCAAGGGGGTTTCTGTTTCAGAACAAAATTTACAAATAAATGAAGGACTGTAAAATATTTCAGTGGAAGGGAAATCAGTAAATTACAGGGGCTCTGACCTGCTACTGTTTTTTGTTTGTATTTGTTCAGAGATTAGTGGCAGGGGAAGTTGGAAATTGTTCTGTGCAGGCATTATATTTCATGCAAGATAACACGCATTTAAAATTATGCCATCATCTTTCTTGTACTAATGTGAGATTAATTGAAAGCCCCATTTTTTTTTTCCTTCTGTTTCTGAAAGGGATGTATAAAGATCTGCACTGGTTTCACAGTGTTGCTGGAAACTTGAATGGAGTTCATAAGTCCTGTGGTTGCCCTGGAAAATATGCTGGTGGCCCATGGTGTGTCTGAATCAACAGCAGGATTTTTCTGTGGCAGAAGAAGGTCTTCAAGCTGGAAGAGTCTTTACAAAGGTGTTTCATATGTTGTGCATATTTACAGATACTGTGGAGAACGCAGCAGGAGCAGCCAGTGAATCACCATCAGGTTTATATGCAGTAACACAGATGTTCTAAAACTGCCATGTTCATTTTGACAATTTGGGTACAACCTGAAAAGACATTGCTTCCATGCAGTTTGGCAGAAATAGCCATTTGGTTGCACAGACATAATGCATTTGACTCTTCCTGGGTTTTATTGAATGAAGAGTGTGAACATGACTCTGATTCCTTTTTTATTTACATAGAAGGAAAAAAAAAAAAAAGCAGGTTGTTAAAACTGTGTAGAAGTCCCACTCCAAAGCAAACCTATTGGTATTTGAAGGGATCACTAAAAACAACCATCGTGAACAATTTAAAGAATCCCATGACTTAACGTGTGTGCTACATCTGACACAAACACTTGCTTTCCATGGAATAGTACCCATTGACTTTTCCAGAGTTTGAAGAAAACGTTGTATTCAATATAGCATTACCATGCATCAGGACACTGTGCATTTTCAGCAACCTATGAAATGCATGTTGGCAATAGAGACTAAAAAAGTGGATAGCAAAGGAGCAACTAAGCATCACACAGTCAGTCGCTCACTCACTCCCCCACAGCAGGATAGGAGAGAGAATCAGAAAAGGGAGAAAACCCATGGGCTGAGATAAAGACAGTTTAATGGGGCAGAAATTAATTTTTAAAAAATAATAATAGAATTTAAAGGTACAAAGCAAGGGAGGAACAATGCAATTGCTCACCACTCACCACTGGCCAATGTCCAACCAGTCCTGAGCGGTGACCCCTGGCCAGCTTTCCCCCCAGTTCACATGCTGAGAATGATGCCACGCTGTATGGAATATGTCTTCGACCAGTTTGAGTCAGCTGTCCCAGCTATGTCCCCTCCCAAAATCCCTTTGCCCCTTCATAACCCTCACTGAAAAATCCTTGACTTCATATAAACGCTACTCAGCAACAACTAAAATATCAGTGTGTTATCAGCATTATTCTCATAGGAAATCCAAAACACAACCCTCTACCAGCTACAAGGAAGAAAATTACTTTATCTCAGTCAAAACCAGGACAATTGACTGCACAAGCACATATATCTATGCATGTATATAAATTCATTTACATGTATTTATATGGAAGGAGATGCATGTGAGGAAAAAATATATTGAAAGGGAAATCAAAGTAATCTTTATGCTATTTGGAATTAAGGAGAATCTAGGAAAAACAAATCTAGTTGAAAGAAGTAAAATGCACAAGAGAAATGGATTTGTGTGTACCCCTATAGAAAAAACATCACATAAATTGATTTAAAAAAAGAAGATAGAGGGTTAGAAGGGGGAGCCAGGCCAAATTCAATTAATTTTGTTCTTTTATTTAGATCCAGAGTAACTCCCTTAAATTTGGCTAAGAATAAAATTGTGTGCTTTAATACAATTTCAAGCCAATTTCAATCTCTCTAAAGAAAAAAAAAATATATATATATTTGTTCTCATTAGCTCTGAAAACCAAAGAGGCAGAGTGGACCTGCTGACTTACAGCTTGTCCTTTTCTGGGCAAAGGTCCTCTCCTGTGAAGAGCAGAGTGTATGCCAAGGTGGGGAGCGTTTGCAGGGACAGGTAAGATGCAGGGCACATTTAGTTCTCCGTCACTGCCTGACACAAGGCTGTTCCCTGGAAAGCAGGACTGGGAAGATAAGCCAAGGCTGCAGGCCTGACTTGGCAGCACACAGCACTGCTGGATGATCAGGTCTTGCCATAAAGGTCTATTGGCCTGACTTTTTGTGCTTCTAAAGAGTTCTAGCAGATACTGTGTTAATCATATGCCCTCCCACGTCTAACACGTCCTGTTAGTGTAGGCTGGGACTACTTGCTGTCCCTTGCACACAGGTGAATATCAACTGTGCCTTGGCAAGCAAGTCTTACTGTCAGCAACCTGAAAACATGAGCAGGCTTTTTCATCTGATGTCGGTGAGTGCTTGACTTAACTCTCATTTAACACAGTCCATCCTTGCCTTTTTAAAAGTGTCATGAAGGTCAGTTTAAGAACAGCAACTCTTGAATGGATATTCTTTTCCATGTATTTTAAATAGTCTCTCGCACATCCCATCGGCCATCATTATATGCACATAGCTTTCAAGTAACAATCACTACTGCACCTACCTGCAAGTGCGAGACCTACTTGCAACACTTCAAGTGATGATTAATTTTGCTCATATTTGTAACACTTCTCTTTGCAACCTTGACATTTCAGAAGATAAAGTGGAGGGTGTTTATTGCTTAGTGAGTCTTGTTAAATGGATTAAAATGTGAAGTAAAAGCTCAAGTCCTTTCATGTAGCATAGATTCAGTTCAGACTGTTTTAGATTTTTTTAGATCCTGCACACTTAAATCTGCTATATATACAGAAAAATACATATGTCTAGAGAAGGAAAACTTGCTGTCAGTGAAAAGCCTGCCAGAAACAAGTCAGTTCAGGCAAAGATACATGTGCGTACTTTGCCTAGGAGAAATATTCTTGTCACATAAAAATCCCACCATTAATCAAAAATCACATTATAGCTTCTGGAATGAAGTTTCCTTTACTACTCTTTAATAATAAGTCTAAGATAAGATAAAATTGGTAATTGTACCTTCTCTTCTGATAGAAGATAATACTAAAGTGGTATAGAAATTTGAGTTACAAGAATATATTCACCCCGCTAATAGGCTTCCATTATGTAGTCTTTACTGATTTATTCATTACACATTTTCTCCACATATAGAAAAATTTAATTGAAAGTTACTTATTACATTGTTACAAAATGTTAACTAGAAAGTTTTCTTTAATCAAATGATCATTAATGCTGGGAGAGCTGGTTTATTTCAATAGTGCATTTATCAGGAGCAAGAATAACACAGGCATTACCAACAATGGTTTCACGGCACTATTTGTTCTGTGAGCACTTTCAGGGACTAAACAGATGCCATTGCAGCTTGCTGTGATAATATAATACTTTATTTATATGTATGACTTTTCTTAATCAAAGTTCTAATAACATATGAAATGCAGTAAGGTATCTAATACGGTGCTTTATCGAAGGAATGACATTACAAAGGATGGTAAGAGTTTGTGAAGTCAGACTCATCCATGTGCAGGTCTCACAGAAGTAGATGGAAGACAAGTTTCACACTGTCACAGGCAGAAAAGCAACTTAGCATCACATTCTCCAGCAAAGAAAGCAAGAGAAGGGGAAGTGCACTCAAAGCTGTAGTTGTTTCTGAGTCACTTTCCCATATTTTGCATTCCCTGGAGGTGAGATTTTATACCCATGTGGTATTACTGTATCCCCTACAGCAATTTGGAAATTACTTTTTGGGAAACCTGAGGGCTCTTTTTCTAACTGGACAGGTATCCCAATTTCTGAAGTCCTATGCAAACAGAAAGCTAAAAGAAATCTTTTGCCCTGAAGAGGCAGAGGATGAGGCACAAGAGATGCTCCTCAAAGGTGGGCACACTAAAGCAAAGGAAAAATCTCCAGGCAGGCAGCAGCATAAGTGCACAAAACAGCAATTCCAGTCTTGTCACATGCAGCATTTTTTTTTAATTAATTTGAGCTTATAACTGGATATCAAATTTACCAAAATCCTGTAGGGTAGTCCCATTGCACACCAGATTTAATTCTCTCCAGCCAGTCTGGCATGCAATCATTTCCACAACATCTAAAGAAGGAAAGTACAGAGCTGCCCTCTTGCATAGTTGCTATGGATGGACAGAAACAGCCCATCTTGAGCTTCTAAGACATGTTTGCAAATACTTCCTGTGTTTAACAATAACCATAACTACACTGTAAACATCTCTCTTATTTCTGATTGCACACTGCTCACAAACTGCAGAAAACTGAGTCATTAGGTATGAACTCCGTGGCTGGCAGAACTACAATCTGACTCAGACTCAACTGTCACTGTTTGTTTCCACAGTAAATTCAAAGATCCCAGAAGCAGAGCAGCTACTGGTAAAATCTGGAGATACCCCATGGCCAATTAAGGCACAAAATAAACGAGAAAAATACTTGCTGCAAGTTCAGAAGCACTGAGCTACACATTAATTCGAAATAGAGACCTCGTGTCCCTTTTTGCTTCTTATGAACTCTGAGATGAAGACACTGCTGCCCTTTAGTCTCTGTTAACCATTGTGGGATCACAAAGTCAGTGATTTGAAAATATCTGTGATATAATGACATGGTCACATGCATTGAAATCTCCAAGCAATTTGCCATGGCCTATGAAACAGTTACCCTGGGTCACTTCCAGTCTGAGCTGTAGCTGAGTGAATGTTCACTGACAATTCAAAATTCCCATGCAAACCTTACCAAATGGTTTTTCACTGACTGCTACACGAGCATGGTGATGCCCTTCATCGCTGCTGCATGGGGCAGTCCCCAGCATCAGCCACAGCCGTGCAGAGCTGTCACCTCATGACGCCTGCAGTCTTAGCCTCCCATTTCTCAGTGTGTTTTATAATATCTCCAAAGCACTCGGAGATGGGCAGACTAATCTGATGGCAACACAGAAACGCAGTGTAAGACCCCAGTGCAATACAGGATTCGGTACCCACATTAATCTGCCACCGCACCCTCTTCTTAACCCCACAGAAATGGGAGCAATTTTAGGAAGGGTATAGAAAACCTGCACTAGCACACAAGTGGTTACTTATTTCATTTTCTTTAATTTAATGGTTTCCATCCCATTTGCAGCAAACAAACCTGAACGGTGCTTGTTTCTGAAGCTGCTCATGCTCTGTGCGACTTGGCCTCTAGCCTGGAACTCTGCTTTGCAACCAGCCTACGGAATTACATAAGAAAACTACACGTTTGGTGATGTTACTAAGTATCTGTAGAGGGTTATAATTGTTTAGAGGAGCCAAATTCAGAACTGATGAGTAAGCACTGTTCAGGAGGCAAAGCCTTGCTCTGGGTTACACCCATCCTTAGCCAGCGGAGTCGAGTTGCTTGCAAATTACATTTATAATGGTGTCCCTTCAGAGCAGAAGTCAGCACAGGGAGGCTAAGCTGGAATAATTTAAAACTCTTTTCAACCCCTCAAAGCCAAATTCTTCCTTACCTTAGACCTCCGCTGATGTCAATACATTTGTTGAGACTGTAAATCAGGCCAGAAGTTGGCCCTTGTTTGGTTCAATTACCCCATAATAAACTCCCTGAGGACTACTGTGCTGATGTGCAATTTGCATCTTTTCTCCTCTGAAATGGTGTATTTATGTTTATAGATTAAGTTAGCAGTTCTGAGGGAGGGGAAAGGCTGCCTGAGTCATTTACAAATCAGAAAATCCATATATTTGAAACTTGGTCTGAAATATTTGCTTTTGGGTTGTAACATTGTATACTAAACTGCTGTCTAGAGTAAACATTTACAGTCGAGTTGCAACAAGTTGTAAGAATATGTGATTTTCTATGTGGAAACACTGACACATAAGGGTGCTACCTTCCCCCAGTAATACACTGACTTAATTGTAGGTTTTGCAAACATTATCAAGCATAATCCTGAAATTAATTTTTAAGTGTTCACTAATGATTTTTAACAGTGTATCAAACAGTTGGTTTTCTGTCTGATTCCCAAGTTCTTAAACAGACAACTGTTTTCCTTTTAGTGACTTTGTCAGGCTTAACTTGGGATTAATTTGACTGCAGGTGTCAGATAAGCACAGTATTTTAGCAGCACTACCGAGAACCATGTGGACAAAATGCAGAAGCATGAAGGCATGTTGGTTGAAACTTTGAAAGATTGATGGAAGTGAGTTATGCTGCTTAAATATCTTTGTCTGCCCAGTAAAGCTAAACTTGCAAGTGAGGTGCAAGGCATGCTGCAGGCTAGTGTTTTGCCATGTTCGCTGTTAACATAAGTAACTGGTCAGGCTTTTTTTAATCACAATTTCTCTGTCGGCATAAAATCTAGCAAGCAACCTTCATAAATCATGCAGTGACAGCTAGCGTGGTTGGCCAGTGCTAAACACAACTGGACTCTTCTTTTTAAGCCTTTCCTTCTTAGGTCGCCTGCGTCAGCAGTACTCTTCAACAAACATCTGCAGTTCATCTTATCGTTTGAAGAAATATATGAGTTTCTCCATCAGGGTGGTTTTTTTAGCTTCAGCTTCTTGATTTGTTTGAACACCATCTGCTACATATAAAATGCTGAGAATTTGTGAAATGTGCATGCAGTGAGAAAATTTTAATTGTGTTTAACCTTTCTCTTTTTTTGATCAGGATAACTTCTTGTATTCATCATCTCCTGATATGTTAAGTAAGCAAATAGACATGTCTAAAGTACTGCCCAGATATTTTCTTTAAGATCTTCTATCTCTGTAATATATGAATAGCTCGGGTACAAAACCAGAGTCTATTGCTTCCAGCATTTAAGAGTTATTTTAATACAGTTAGAGTTACATGTACAAAAAGAGTTTAGCAGTAGTAATCTCTTTTACAGAGTGTTTTCTGTTATCTTAATACTCTGCACCTACATGTGTATGTATTATTTGCATTGAAGAAAAAAAGTTAATTGTTCTTAGAATTAATCACCAGAAGACAAACAACTCTATAGGTGGCTGCAGCTCGCTGCCAGCAGCCCGGGCTGAGCTGACGTGTGTCATGGCATGCGATTGCCACAGGGTGGTAGGAGTAGTGCGGCTCCACAGCCACACCAGCCTGGAGAGGAGAGGGAAAAGTTTGGAAAGGACGAAGGAGGAATCGCTTTCCAGTTCGTCTAAACAGAGGTATCAAAAATAAGGTTTAACTCATGGTAAATCCAGATGGTTAAGCATTTGACCCATATCTAATCCCTCTGCCAAGCGTGCACCACCACCATCACTGCTGTCATAACACAGCACAGGCACTTAAAATCACTTCAGTTCCAAGAAGCAGCACACGTTTTGGAGAAAATTAAATTTTAAAGCATGTTGCAGAGGCAGAAAAAAAAAAAACACTCCTGACAGCATGTTATGGCTCCAGCCTTGAGAAGGGCGGTATTATATACACTAAAATAATTCCCTGGGACTGCAGCTGGCTGCTGTTCTGTGCATTTTGTTATGATAATATCTTACAAAACATTGAGCAAAGCTTTGATCTTAAAAATAGTGTTTCGCTGAGACCTATTTATTTTACTTAATCATTTAATAAAAGGAGAGGAGAAATAGATCCGAAATAGAAATTCTGCCTCTCGTGTGAGTCCTGTGCATTGTACTGACGAGTCCTGTGGGTTATTGATAATTGCTGGTGCAATATAAAGAGGAAGGGCCAAGTGACACGTATGCAAACTAAATCCTTGGGTTTTGGCAATTATGCCAGTGCCACTGATGTTCAGATTTACCTTCAAGGGAGGCTTACTTGACTGCTTATTTATATTAGAGAAACTAGCAGAGACACCTTGATTAAAGTAAATAAATAAATACATACATAAGTAAAATATTAAAGTGGGAAATATAACATGTGTTTTATATAAATATAACCTCCAAATGCCTTCATGTTTTATTTTGGGGTTGGTATAGTTATGTTCAACTAACAGACAGGTATGTGAGAGGAATATCAAGCTCAAGACCTGCAGGGTACAAAATAAACTACATATTTAAAAATGGGCAAGGTTTATGTAATATAGTATTATGTTTTAAACAGTTCATAAAAGAAACCAAGTGACAACAGAACAGTGTGGATGATATAAAATAATGTAAACCTTCCTTCAAATATCAAGCAATTTTTTCTCTGCCTCAACTCACTTTCCACAACAGAGTGAGTGAAAAATCCATAGAGAATAAAACCAGTGATCCCTTTGAGCAAGGATACAAATTTACCTAGATATGTCAACCACACAGATTTATGGGACAAGGAGTTTTTCAGCCTGAAGAAAAAAGCCTTCTTGTCAGTCATCTATAAAAAAAGCTGAAAATAAAGCTCTTGGAGTTATTTTTTATGTTTTAGGAATTGCAAGAAATTTCTGTTAAGGGTTGTTGGGGGTTTTTTGTGGCTTTTTTTCTTTAAGCTTTCCCATAACCATGGAATAGCTCTCTTCATGGATGTATAAGAAACACTTGTGTTGTGCTGCTATTAATGGTATGATTTGTTAGTGTACTTTTATGTATGGAGTGTCTGCATCTGGTAAGGTCTACAACTGTACCTCCTTGACAGTGCCAGATGTTGTGAAGATAAAATACCTCCTGTGTGAGGAACTGCTGGAATCAGGCTCCATGATAGGTGTTCTTAATACAGTTTAAAAAGGCATCTGTCTTAAAATAATTTCAACATCTTACTTTTCTATTTATTGTTTTGTCAGATATTTCTTGTTGCTGAAGAAATATTTTAGTGCCCCTTCTAACTTGATTTTAAAATTGTGGCTTCAGCTTCTTCCAAGTTGGTTTTGTGTGTGGTTTTTTTAATTCTAAATTACTTCCCCAATGAAAGGGAAAAAAGGAAAAAAAAAACTTGCTGTGAGGACTCAGTTGAGGTTAAACATATTGGCCCAACCAAGCCCAAAATAAAAAATTGGTCAGCAGGTATTTTTAAGCCAGGTTAGCCACAAAAGAGGGTGCAAAATAATGAGCCTGAATTTAGCCAAGATTTGTTCAAAACATTGCAGAGGGGAGACAAGAGGGCTGATAGAAGGCAGGAGTAGAGCCCTGTTTTGCTATCATACCCCATAACTCACTGCATTGTCAACCTCCTAAAATAGTAATGATACTTGACCCTTATTAGTATTTCTGGGCAATATATGTGCTTGAGTTTCCTTGGGTGAAAGCTAATGCCTTAGACCACCCTTTAGACCACCATTCTATCTAGTTACAGTACATATTAATGTTATTCTTGGGTCATTTAACTTACTCTCAGTGAAGAGTGGAGAATGGTGCTAAGCTGTAAATCAGCTCTGTCCTGCAATGGATTTGTGCCATAAGAGATCATCTTGAAAATTCCAGCCTTCCCTGACCATGTTAAAGAGGTTATGGTATGTAAAAATTCTGCTAAACATAGCTTCTTTCATTTTTGTGCTTCTCTGTTTGCCTACCCAGTGAGAAGATGTTAAGACCCATTATGGTGGACAGTGCACTGAAAAGGAATATTGCTGTAATAAACCCCCCAGGGCTAAAACTTTTACCATATGGGGCTAAATTCTTCATTCTTTCTAAAGGTAAGCTGTGGCAGTGAGGAAATTATTAAAGAAGGCCACTGATACTGTGCATAAAAATTATTTTTTTAATCCTCAGGGAAAAAGAAATGAGTTCATAAATGTATTGTGCTTAAAAGGTATCCTCTGAGTGCCAGTGTTCACACTCCAAATGACAGACTGAAACGTTCAGTGGCGTTAGTCCATTTAACTAAATCCTGATTACTTGAAATGAATTCATTTAAAAAGCAAATGTACTGCTACTCCCTCAGCAAATGTTTCACTAACTGTTTCTTGAAATCATAAATATTTTTTCCACACTGTTCTGGCAAACAAATAATGTTTACCTTTAGCTTCCTAGAAAAGATTTACAGATAAGTCCCTAGTCTGTTTTGCAGATGTGCCTTGGTGAATTTAACAGTAATATATACTGTCATCACGGTTGTCTTCAAATCTTTGAAATCACTTATGCCTTTTACAATACATATTTAATTGAATGTCTAGCTAGCAGATATGTATATGTATCTCCCATTTGTGGGTGGGCATGTGTGTGCCTAATACATTTATTTAGCACTTAAACATGGTACGATGAGTGATTGAGAAATGCCTAAGAGAGAGATATTTTATACATGCACATACAGTTAGTAAATGCGTAATCTCCTGAAACAGCCAGAGACAGGGAAGAAAGTGGAGAGACATCTGCAAATTAACAAATCATCTATCTTTGGGGTCATTCACAAATTAGTTTTGCAGAATAAGATAGAACAAAAACATAATTCTGAGGAGCATTTGTTCTGGCTATTTATCATATAAAATTGTGTAACAATATTAGACACAGGAATTTTTGCTCAGCTTATTCCTTATACTATTACCATGATTTCACATCTTGCTGCAGATGTTTTGTGCTGAATAATGTCCTTTAGTTGACATTTGTGCTCTTACTGTTGAACTTTTAAGTAGCTGTGATGCATATATTCTGTAGGAACACTATGGGGGGGACAAGAAGAAAATAAATAAAAAAATCTCTTCCCCTCCTGCCTAAGTGGAGGATTCTCCACACTGAATTTTCTATTTTTTAACAGCTACTTGTAATTTAAATTATTACTCAGTAATACAGGCTTTTGAGGAAACCTGAATATTCCTGGGATTTAGTTACTCTTTGTAAGAGGTAGCGCTCTCCTGCTGCAGTGAGATGGTGTGTCCCTCAGTTCAGATATATACTAAAATCTATTTCACATTAATTTTATTGCTTGAATTGAGCAAATGGTTGTATTTCCACCTCAAAAGGCTATTGTTGTTAAATTAATTGAACTGTTTTGAAGTTCCTTTTTCTGTGTTAATTATTTTAAAACAAAATCAAAAGTCTTAGAGGAACGATTTACTTCTGAATTAAGGCTAAAGACAATTTTATGTTAAGTAAAACACAAATTAATCTGCCACTACAAAATGAACCTTGTTCAAAAAAAATCATACTATCAGTATATTGATTCCCTCAACGCATATTTTTCATTTATTGGTATTATAAGATTACACTTGAGCCTGCAGCAAAAGAAAAAAAAAAGAGGGAGGCAGAAAAAAAATTGAAACTGTGCATAAGTATGGAACCTTAGCTTGTTTTTTTCCTGGCAAAATATTTTTAAAAGTATGCCTTAATTTGGAATTAGTCACACTAATTCTAGGTTTTCAATTAATTTCTTTTTATACTTGAAACAGTATTACTTTATTTGTGTACCTTTAGACAATTGCTGAAGAATTTTCAGGAATTTATAACAAATTCTTTATAGAACATATGAAAAAAATATATACTGAAAGCACAGTATATAAGCATTTTAATCAAATTAATAAATTTTTCATTTTTAAGGCATTCTAGATGTTCGTGATTATGTTCCAGCGTGAAACTTCAGTACACTTTGAACAAGTTTGTTAAGGATCAAATTCCCCGCTGGCCTAACTCCACTGAAATCAGTGCAATCATTTCAGAGGAGAATTTCATTCCTCATTAGTGTGGGCATTTTTCAAATCTGCAAGAACATTACACATGCACTTCAGTTCCTTACGTTTAGAGAATGGATTTACAAATACAGCAAAATTATATTTTACAGTGCTGGAAAAAAAAAGGAAAAAAAAAAAGGGGGACAGGGGAAGAAAATAAAAACCTTATTTCTACTATTTTCTGAGGTTTTGGGGCTAGTTCACATTAGAAAAAATCCCCAGGAGGCTCAGTGCATATTCACTCTTAGGCCAGCATATCCAGTGCACTCTTTGGTCTTAGATTAAGGAATTAAAGCACTGCAAATGAATTTCGCATCCAAAATCATTCAATTTGTCCCCTTTGTCTCCTAGAATCCTAAGCATATGGGACCACACTAAGTATAGCAAAAATAGCTGCTGCTATAATCATAATTAGTACCTATTAGCCCTTCCTAGGTGCAAAACCCCAGTGATGAGAGCACAGCACGAGAACCTAGATAGAAGAGGATTTGAAGTCTCTGTAGTACAGGATTGCTATTGCTGCCCTTGCAGGTTCACCAAATGCAGCGAGTGAGAGGGAATTGCTGGGCTTGGGAACCAGATCCTACGTGCCTTTCCCATACACACAAAGATGTACAGACTGAGATCTTTTTTACCTCCTTGCTGAGGCGTTTCTTTTTGTCCAAATATGCTTTCTATAAAAACCTGCTTATATATTTCTGAACATTTTTCAAGGGTTGCATTATAGATTTTTAATAGCTTGGGTATTAAAATTTGTTCATCAGGATGATGGAGACTTTTTTTGTTCTTAGTCATATAGTGGATAGAAGCTTTTTTACACAGGCTGGAGCAGCTATTCAGTGACCAACTTAATATCTGAACTTTTTGCTGGATTATTTTGGTGGGTTCGTCTTTAGCAATATGTACTGGTTAGATGCAGATTTCAGACTCCTTCCCCCAAAATGCTAAAGTTACAGGCAATAACATATCTGAAAGACACTGTCAATGAAAATTAAAAACGAAACAAACAAAAAAAAACACAACCCCCTGACATGTAAATCTGGAATGAAGCGTTTCTGCCTAATGGCATTTTGAACAACGTGTGCTTTTAGATCTAGAGTGAAAAACTCTGTATGTTTACATTAGGGAGCCGCAACTCACATTCTCAAAAGCAAAGGTTCTAAACTGTGCCTGAAAAATCAGCGTGGACTGATACGTCTGCCCGGAAAAAAATATACCTCTCTGTGTACAGGCAGCTTTGCATCGAGCGCAATTCGCCTCGGCAGCACGTGGGGCTGCCTGAGCTGCAGCGAGACGAGCGTGAGATGGGACTGTTCGCTTGATCGGGAGTCAGACCCAGCCTAGCAGCGCCAGCCTGCGCACAGTGCAGGGCCATCCCATCCCCAGAACAAAGGTCACAGGAGCCCCGTCCGCGGGGCACCCGAGCCCTGTCCCCTCAGCACGAGTTCCAGGGCACAACACGGGGCAGCACTGACACTGAGCGGGGACCTCCCAGCTCCCTCCTCCATCCGCCGGGGCTGCATCAAATAAGAATCCCATCTCCCTGCCCGGGCTCAAACATTTGACCATTGCAAGTAGTTCTCAAAAATCTGAGGCTGTCATTTTGTTCAGGGCTTCACGGTATCCCTCTTGACTTCAAGCATAAAATCAGGTGAGAGCCAGAGACAGCTCATAAAAGTGAAGTCACACGCGGTAAGAAGAGTATAGATATCATAACCTGAGTGTGAAGGAGAAGGGAACGAGGTTATGATCATTGTCTGAGGAGATCTGTTCAAACAATGTAATAGAAAGCTGCCCCCTTTAAATAAACATTAAACTTTTGCTAGAGGGCTACAATTTACAGTTCCAGCATGATCTTTTGAGGTGTTGTGAATACATTTAATATAAAGATGTCTATACAGCTTCCCAAATACAAGGCATATCTTGCACCACTAGCTCTGCAACTACTTTTTTTAATCAATAGCTCATAAGTATTCATTGAAAGATATGTTGGTATTCTATCCGCTAAACTTTTGGGAAAATCACCACAGTCATATTAAAATCAACATTTACCTTTGAGTATTTTTTTGAAAATGGCAAAATAATGGGGATTTTGAAGGAAATTTTAATTTATTACAAGAGAAGAGTCGTATGTATGCTATATATGCTGCTACCAATTTTTCCACATAATTAACCCAGTGGAATCTGTTAAGAAAGCAAAGCAAAACTGTGATTTAACAGACAGGTCCATCACATGAATATGCAAAGGAGACAAGGGAAACTTTACCTCCGAGTCCTCCCTCTGCAAAGAGCTGCCCAGCCCCGACCCTCACCCACAGCCCGTTTCTCCCGCAGCCAGACCCTGCCACTGCTGCTCATTTTCCATCGGTTATCTGAGGATGAAGCTCAGCTGGTCACCTAGATTTTCAAGGAAAAATATTTTTTAAAAAGATGAAAGCTTTTTTGACTGCTATTAGAGAAATGACTACACAAAGCCTAGATAGAACTGAAAAACTGGGTGCATTTTTATATACACTGAACGATCTACATGCCTGAAAACATGCCATCTTCATCATGATTTATTTTGCAGTTGAAATAACGCACACGTTTTCTCCAGAGTGATCTTTATTTCATTTACTGCCTGAAAAAGATTAATTTCATTTTAAATTTTTAATAATACGTTGTACAAGCCAAAAAAAAAGAAAAAAAAAAAAGAAAAAAAGATAAGAAGTAGACACTGAAAAGGCAAAATAATTGACATGTTGCATACAGACCTGAGTACTAAGTTCTAAAACCTTGGACAGACTTAGATGATTGTGCTATATTAAAGTCAGTAATTCACAATTCATGCATATCGCTTGATGCAAAAGTTATTACAGTCCCTATTTTTTAATAAAAAGATATGAAGGTAAATGGAGATGCAAGGGTAAAATTGTTAAAGGAGTTATGGGAATTGGCTGATCCTTTCTTGGCAGTATCAGCTAAAGATACCATCCCAGCTGAAAACCTCAAGCCTAATATCCCACTACTTGGGAATTTTCCCCGATTGCTTAGCACTGGCTTAGCATTCCATTCAAAACAAGTCTTGTCCACAAAATGAAAACCCCATCTTGTAGACTGACCTGTCCACAGTGAAGAGGCTGCATAAGGCCCCCAAGCAGCTCCAGATGTTTAATTATTTATGCACAGCAGACCCATATGGGAAGTGGTCCATGAGAGCAGTCCTCTTGTAGCCTTTGGGCTCAGAACCTCCATCAGGAGCAAAGCCCAGAGGTCCATGTTCTCCCAGGGAGAGGAGGGAATTGAGATCTCCCTTCCCTGACTCTCCATTTGGTCTAAAGAGTGTAAAAACCCAACCTGACAAGCCACCCCCTGATTATTTGCTGCTTCTTTTTTCTCTGCCAACTCACTCAAAAATCTCCAACCACACAATTCAAAATAATTCAATCTTAATTTTGAAGTCATTGCCAGGTAACCAAAATACATTTTTTTGGCTCATCTCCTCCTTTCAAAAACAGTTCACTCTGATCTATCCAAGTCTGTCTCGCACATGTTACTGGGCAGGTTTTCTAGTCTTGAACAAAATAATTTGGAGGTGGTTTTCAGCCCTGCCCCACACATTCCCAAGCAGTTCCACCTCCCAGGTGCTAAGTTTTCTGCTGCCCAACTCAATTTGGCTGCTGTGATGGATTTTTTTCCACTGCTTCGGAGTACTACTACTAAAAAAATAGTCAGCTCTGTCCCTTGTAACTTCAAGTATCAGTAGGGATCTCTGAAGGTGACTTACATCAGCAGGTGTGTTCTAGAGAGACACTCATTTGGCAGCACTGTGTCACCAATTAGACTGGGAAGTTTTCCCACAGTTTCATACCATTTTCCATATCACTCCATGTGCAGTTCACTGCAAAGGTGTCTTCATGCATTCGATATTCTCTGTGTAGTTGCATTGTCCAAGTGATTTTTTACTTGAATGATATATTTCCCCAAAGGAATAAAATAAAAATATACAGCACTACAGTAATTGACAGAGTCCAGAATTTTGCTGCATTGTCATGTATTATAACTGTATATTCGTATTCTGTCCAGGTAACTTATTCTACGTCAGGGTTTAAAGAAACAATGGGAAAAAATGAGAGGAAAAAAATCTTGTACATTAACTATTTTCCTGCTTCTCCCTCTTTCCCCTCAAGCTCGAGGAGACTCAATACTGTGGTACTCACTTGGACCAGGTCACTGCGTGGTAGCAAGTCGGGGCTTGGGGACTTCAAGGGCTGGTTGTGAGCTGCGCTGATCCACCACCGCCACATGGTGCATTTGGGCTCAGTGCACCTGGTAACTGCCATCTGTTTTATTTAACTACACAGTAAGAATTGGGTTAAACTAAAGCAAACCAAATCCTGATGTGCATTATGGGTTGTGCTTTTGGTCTGCTTATTTCATTCCAGTTAGAACCAAACTTGAATGAAGTGATTATGTTTTAACAGACAGAATTCTGAAGTCCATTTTGGGAGATTTGCAGAAATCTTTTAAGCGTGAATGTGATGTTGGCCACAAAATTCAGGCACGGCTCTGATTTTAAAATTCCTCTAGAGATGGTAGGTAGATTGTTGGTTTTGGTCTGGATCTCATTCAAGTTGAGCATGATTCAAGATCCTTTTAACAGATGAGTCCTTTCTCTTGAATTTCAACAGCAGGCTTTAGAACATCTGTCCTGAGTCTCCTGAACCAAACTCAACATGAATCATGGCTTAAGGGTGATGAATGTTCTCTAGTATCTGAGGTGTGGCCATCAAATGCAGTTGTATTTGCACAACATTGTCACTGAAGATCTGACCTCATGACCAATGTTTTTACATAATACACTCTCTTCTGACTTCACATAGAGTGAGGTCTTTGGTTTCTCCAGAAACTGTGAGACTCTATGTTGTGTATATACACCAGAGCTGCCTGGAAAGCCTTGGTCATCTACAAAATGACTGTAACATTTCCTTCCTTTTATTCTTTCCTTCTTCTTTTTTAAAACAGGATCTTTGAAATTCTTTTTTGCAAACTGAAAAACCTCTTAAAACTGCAAAAAACAGAGCTCTTTATTCCCAACCACTTATTATACACTAAGATGTTTTGCACTCTTTTATTTATTTTTATGTATATTGCTCAGAAACCATCAGGTAAGCAGAAGCATAAAGGCTGACATTTACCTACAACCACATATACCAGGAGTACACAACACTGCAAAACTCCCTTTGGGGTGTACGGAGGAAGCACTGCCAGGAACATGCCGTCCCCAACCCCATCCATTCCTCAGCTCCCTACGTGAAATGGCTGCTGGCTGATGTGCCCACTTGTGGGGTTTTTTGGGGGTTTTTGACTTGTGTGCTAAAAGCTGGACACAGGGGCCTGACCTCACATGGGCCATGGAAGAGTCATGGCAGGGGAACAGCTCAGCCCAGCAGCACAGAAACAAACATCTCCATTAGCACATTAACTACCCTATGAGTCAGGTAGCCCAGAGCAGCCTCTTCCCCTAATTGTTTGGCCTCTGTAATTAATTAAAGATGAACTGTCAAGTAAACCCCACACTCCCAAGTTTTGAATGCGTTCAGCATCCAAAACTGGCAACTCCTCTCCACCAGCTCTCTAATAAATACCATCCATAGAAGTTTTGTGCGCAGTTTCTGGGTAGGCTCAGCTCGGGCTGTGCTTGCAATACAGCTTCCAGCTGTTCTGCTCCAATTTGTGCAATGAGTAAAAACCATTTAGGAAGCTTCAGCAGCAATTTAAAATAGTCACATGATAAACAGTGGGTTCTGCTGGGTACAAGAAATACAGCAGAGATGTCACCACGGATGATATTATTGCTTATTAGGAGCTAAAAGGGGCCTCAGAAATGTTTCCCAGCATGGCAGCTTTCTGCAGATCAGTACCCTCCTGTGCAGGCAGGGCCACAGCTGGGCTTCTCAGTGCCTGGGGTGGCGTAGGGCTGGCATGGGATGTGGAGAAAGGAGAAAAATCCGCATCCCATGGCTATGGGGTGTAAGTAACAGTGGCAACATGAGGAGCCCCAGTGTGCCTACCAAGCATCCTGCATCCCTGCCACTCAGTCACACACTGGACCCAGAGGTTCACTCCATCCTGGTTCACCTGAAGAGCAACCAGCCAGTCCCATACTAAGCAAATCCTGAAGGTCTTTCCTCCACAGCACCAACAGTTTAAAGGACACTGCATTTAGATCAAAAAATCTTTTTTGCACAGGCCAGCAAACAGCCATCATCTGCAAACAGTGAGAGCTGTCAGGACAGGGGAAGGGAGCCAGCCAAACTGTGAGTACAGGCTCCAGAGCTGATGGGAAAAACAGGAAACACTCCTAGTGAAAATTTTGCCCTGAAAAACACAAATTTCATTAGTTGAAAATGAGTGCTCAATCTATTGAGATATGCCCTGTGCCCAGAGAGCAGCATACCAGGGACAAGTGACCTATTTTCCCTGGGGAGGAGGGAGAGGTTGCTCTCTATTGATCCCACCTTTCCTCTATCAGTTTATATATTAGCTTCCATGGCCTGTGGAGGGAGCAGCCAGTAATGGAGTGAATCATTCACAATGAATAAATCATCTGACTAATTTAGCTTGGTTTTCTTCTCATGGCTCTTCCATGAACAATCACCATTTCCCTAAAGTTATTAATTATTTTTATATATCTAGCAATTTGGGGATGTTTTCTTTTTCCTCTACATTTTTAACTCCTACAGGTTAGCAAAAGTCTATTAGCCTAGCTATGACTGGACAGATGAATTCCATGAGGCTATTCCTAGCCCCAGACTGGATGAACTCAGCATGGCTGTTGCAGATATTTGCATCAATAAGAGAGAAAACTTGAATTCTGTAAACTGCTAAAGCCATTTAAAGATTCTGCTAAAATCAGCAGAGTCCAAAGTTCAGTTTCTACAGAGGCACATGTCCTTCAGGGCAGAGTCTTCCAACATCTCTGTAACATAAACACCTACAGTAGCAGCACAATAGAAAGAAAAAAAGTAAGGAAAACGTGAGGTTGCTAAGATTAGTATAAGTATTTTGTGCTGCACATGGGTTTTAAAGCCAGAAGGAACCATTAAATCGTGTGGCCCAACCTCCAACATGAGTCAGGCCGTAAAATTTCATCCTGTATTAAACCTAATGACTTGTATTTACACAAAGCATACCGAAATCAATCTATATCGTATTCTGGCTAGCAACCGTCTCAATGAGCAGCATATGTGGGGTGGTGTCACCTAGAGGATTGTTCAGCTTTATCTCTTGCTAAAATGAGGGCAAAAGCAATGGAGAAAGCTGCAGTGCTGGGTTCAGATGAGATCTGTAGGTTTCGCGCTCCATGGCCAGCATCAGAACAGATCTGGGAAGCCTGGTGTGGGCTCCAGCAGCTGCTTACTGGCATGGATGGAGAATGCAGAAGGAGAGGAAGCCACAGGGCTGAGGACTTCAATGGGACTGGTGAGGTCTTCTCTCTCAGGAGATGCCTGTTCCCCCAGCAGAGCAAACCAGTGGAGCAAAACACTGATGGCTTCAGGCCTCAGTACATGCCTATATTTCTTTTGACTTGTATGTCTATGTTTATGTTTCTTTTGCTTGCTCCACTTGAGAGCACTGCACCCTTTCATGAAGATCTGATGTACACAAAAGAACAAGTCAGAAAACAAACAGACGGCAAACGCCGCCCAAACTAAAGCACCACCTGCAGCACAAAAATACCAGGCAGCTCCCACGCACCTCTTTCCCCACCCACCACATCAATGGGGAGGCTCGGTGGCAGAGCTCGGTGCTCTGTCTGTTAGCAAGCCCCAACACCCAGGCATCGGGCGAGAAAAGTCCCGACTCCATAGAAAACTCCCATCCCTGCACTGCAGGAGCTCCAGCTCTTGCGCTTCCCAAGCGGTCCCTGCAAAGAGAACTAAGAAAAGGAACAATGTCCTGCCATGCCAGATCTGAATCTAAGCAGTATTGATGGGTGAAATGATGCAAGCTAATTGCAAACTGATGCAAGATGCAACTGAGTGGTGTGACACTGCTCTGCATGAAGAGCTGCCCGAGATGCTCATGCCCATCTCCCACACGGCCACTGCTAGCTGAGTAAGTGCAACCCCTCCTAAAAGCTGTTTCCTCTCCAGACTAGGCTCAACATGTAATCACTGTGAGAAAAGACTGCAAGAGTCAAACTGGTCAGAAGCTGGGCTTCTCCTGCCAAGTTCTGGGGAACTGGCCCGTGGCCAGGCCATACTAAAAAGTAGACACAATCCTTCCACCTCTCTCCTCTAACACCAACAAAGTGTCCATTGTACTCACCTGACAAAGTGGTTTAATACTGTTATGGAAAGGTCTTGCAGTCTTCTGGGATGTCCCCTTCTTTCAAACCCTCATCCCAGTCTGCAAACTGAGCTTGCAAGACAACAGCTGACATTTCCTATATGAGCACAAGTCAGGGCTCAAAGATGACACTTAGATGGAAGCAAAAGAGAATGTAGCTCAAAATAAAAGCAGAGGAGGAGATTAAAAGCCACTCTAATTTATACTACTAATTGAAGCAGCATCTTAGGTGAGATGGAAACCACATGTAGCTGTGACACCTACAGCTGCAAACAGATTTAACTCTGTGCACCTGAGGGTGCAAATGAGGATGTTTTGGGACAATAGCATACTGTTTGTCCTGGGCTGAAATAAAAAGGTTTTTCCTCAGATTTCACCCTAGACTGAAGGAAAAAACAGATTACTTATTCCAGAAAGGATCATAAATACATGTGCATGTATGTATATACACACACACACACATATATAAAAATACAGAAATATATACAGAGTGAACCCCAAATAACTTTTCATCTTTTTAGTTAGACCTTTTCCTAATTTGCAACTGTCTTGTGTAGACAAGCCCTAATGGTAGACCCAAAAAATTCCAGAGGTCAAAACCCATTCCTGACTCAGTCTTTTTTTGCATCATTTGACCAAAAAGTACACCTGGTTACTCCTTTTTTCCTCCAGTATCAATCACTTGCAATGTGATACTTAACCATCCTTTATCTTTTCCCGTTTAAACGCCATTTAAGGTTTTTTCCCTAACAAATTAAATCACATGTTTAATCGTTTTCCCCATTCCAGCTTAACTTTTTCTTCTGTTGCTTCTGGGAAACATCCTGTTACGGCAGGATAAATGACAAACACAGTGCGCAGGACCAGATGTGTGCCTTCAACACCAAGGGGATGGATGAGCCATGAACAAGCCACCACTGCAGCACAACAGCAAGCCACAGGAATATCCCAGCTACATGCTTTTATTCCTCAGCAAGTACTAGGTTACTGAAAGTGGCTCAGCCTCCAGAGAAAGGGAAGATTTAGGATGGGCTCAGGACTTACAGATATCTTCTCTGTTTTGTCAGAGCACTGTTGGGAAGCAGAAGGTAGGAGAAAATGCTAGATTCTGAATTAAAATATGTTTTTTAAGAGGTTTTTTTCACCACACTTTAATTTTTTGTTTTGGAGTAAGCAGCTGAAAATTGCTGCACAACTGTTTAGCCATGTCTAATGTGGTAGTATATTAGACAGACTTTCAGCCTAATACTCTTGAGTCTATTGTAAATACTCAAACATTCCAGTCAACCAGACTGATAAAAACAATTTAACGGGGCTATTGGCAAGAGTGATCTCAGATTTGCTAAAAATCATGTCTATGTTCACGCATGCAAAGCAGCACATTTTCACTTACCAGACTGACTGATTGACTGGTGAAAATTCTTAATGCAAAATAAAGCTACTGACATGCACTGAGATTGTGAGACTATTCTTAGCTGGGTCTTGTAGGTACAAAGAGCATCTAAAAAATCTGAAAATATTTTTAAGTGCTCTCAGAAGTTTTTCTTATGACATAATTGAAAAAAGGGTCAGTCATGGTTACCAGATGAGTGCTTCAAAGCATCTTTTGCACTTTTGTAACATGAAAATAAGCTCATGTTTTAGGGTGCTTTATGGTAGAAATAAAGTTCTGTGTTATTTGGAGTGTGCTAGAATTTAGTGAAAGCTGAAGAAATATTAAGACTGCAGTAGGTTTTTAAAAAGATATATTGAAATGTATAAAGTCCAGGTAGTCACAAGATCTGGGGCATTTGGGGTTAGGAGAGACTGTCTGCCTTTTCTCAGATGTGTTCACGGTACTTCCTATATTTTTTCCCTTTGTATATCCTTTTGGCAATAAAGAGAGAACTCTTGTCCTGTGTTGTATAGATGGAAGTGGTGTTTCTGGTAATGCTTTCGTTGGTGCAGGTGACATGAAATTATTAGAGCAAAAGATCATGAAATAGTGATCTTTATGCAAATAATACAACATTTCATAAAATAACTGCTCAAAGACTAATTCAGAAGTATTTCTTCCAAGACCAAGCTGTCTATGCAGTCAGTTAAAATATAAGTCATGGAGTTATTTACCATTCTTGCAAAAACTCCTCAGTATCAATGCAGCTCTGTCATTAACTTTCTTAGTAAAATTAGGGCCATGGAAGGAATTGCTCATTATCCCTAGAATCAACTCCTACCACTCCTAAGTAGATGTATTTTGAGAAAATCTAACTGATGCTGACCTGGAAACTGTTGTCTGTACTGGGTTTCTAACTTCAACACTAGTGTAAAAACCTTATGAAATGGCCAAAGTCACACACCAACAGAAGAAAATTAAATTATCCAGTTCACCACTAACATAAATTCAGGATGTCCTGGCTATTCAGTATTCTATACTAACCAGATATCTATCTCAAAGCTGGCTGTAATATGATATGTCAGAGATTTGCTTTTTGAGTTCAGAGAGAGGACAGATTTCATTGCAAATGTCCAGAGATTCAATTTATGGTTTTGCAACCTGACTAACTTGGGCAAATTAGGGGATTGAAATATAATGTACTTTGGTGGCTATAAACTGTCTGGAAGCAAACTCTAAGTGTGGTCAATCACGCTGTGAAATCCTCCTGGTGGCCAAAAGTCGTCTGTGGTTTGGGTCACTTCCACAGTCACTAGCAGGCACTTCACTACCTGTTCTTCAGTTTATTTGAACCCATAAATTTCACCATGATGATGAATGTTAGTTTGTTGTTCAATACCTGGTCTTGTATGTGGGGCAAAGATGAAGCTGTGTCTGCGAAATGGTCTAGTTTTTGCATTTCTTTCAGTCTCTTTGTCTTAAACTGATGTTGTTCAAACCCTAGTATGCATTTTTTTTATCAATATAAATGCTGCTGCTAAGTGGTAGACAACAAAGATGCATTACACCTGTAGTATTTTTCAGACATGATGGTGTGAGAGATGTATACAGAAATTATTACGTATACCTGATGTTCTCTTGCCTATCTCACCCTGTGCTTGTCTTTATCCCCATGTGTCCCAGTGAAGGTTTTCAACTAGTGGGACTCAAGTCCCACACATCTTTTGCCTCTCCAAATTAGGCAGTCAGTACCAGATGGACTCCCGCAGGACCTTCTTAACGCTGGGACATTTGTTCCTCCCAGGTCAGCAAACATTCCTGGAGATCTCCTGCACCCAGAGCTCCTACCTCTGCCAGGGACCAAGGCAGACTGGATGTCCCTGAGGGAGTTCATGCTTCAGCTGATTCTCCTGCATTGCTGTGAACTACCAGACATAAACCACAAGCGGCAGCAGCCCAAGAAGCAGCTCTTGGCCAGATGTCACTCAAATAACCCTAACTACAGCACAGGCACTTCAGTCACTACCTCTCTATATGAGGTTAATGTGCCTGAGGTATTCTTAAAGAGAGCTCATTCTACAGCTGAAACTTCTGCTTATTTTAAATATTTTTTATCCCAGCATGACATCTTGGTAGCTTTGTACTTGAGGTAGCTGCTGCTTTTGCAAAGGTGAAGATGATATTCCCAGCTGATTCTAACCAAAATAATTCAACAGCAGATATGAAGCATTCATCTGACTTTTACTTTGCCTCTGGACATAGAGATTTATGGTGGTTTAACAGCAACCCCAGAGATCCCACCACGGGTTTCATCTCCCTCCTTTTGCAAGCCACATCTTGAGGCAAGTGAACAGGCTTAGGGAGTGACTGCACACCTCCTCCATTGTGGCCTATTAATATAGATCAGGACTATTTCTTCTTTGATCTGCTTTGTCTTCCAGCAACCAGATGCAGGCTCCAAAATAGCAAAAAAAAATGAGCAACACCACATTTATTCATTTTGCCATGAAGTGTTGTCTTTGAGCAAACCTTTGATTTGTCTACAGGTTCTGATTCTGGTAAAAGTTTCAGTTCTGGGAATAGGCTTTCTCTGTTTTCACTTCACTCTTCATCATTTATAATTATGTTTTTGTTGCCTGCAAATTTTGAAGTCTTAAAGTCTTTTTTTCCAGTTGACCTGGGTGTTTTCTTTCACTTTCTTTGCTAATTGTTTTATGTAATGTTATGGCCTATTCTAGTATCCACTTTGATATCTCCCAAGAAATTGTCTTAGTCAACAAAATTAGTGACCTTAATTAGGCCTTCTAGTTTGGAAGGCATTAGTGACATTAGAACAGGGTGTTTCTGTCTGATTACATTAGTTGAATCAATTTAGAAAGCAAAAGCAATGTGAAACCAAGCTCTCTGCTGGTGGGAGGGAAGCGAGGAGGGGGGGAGTATCTCTATTTGCCTGATAACATTTCCATTGCTGGGCATGCTGACACACTCTACTGCACGTATCATGCACCAGCAGTGGCTCCACTCTGTAAAGAAACAGCTGTGATGACTTTAGAGATGCCTAATTGATAAAGCACTTTGGGAAATCCATCATCACATGGAAAGGCTGCGGTAATAGCTCTGCCTTCAACTTGTTAGCTGCAGCTGAACCAGTTGCTTTGTTCTTCCTTTCCACTGGCATTGCAAAATCAGATATACTTTACTTGGGCTGTCACCATCCCTGGTGCATTATTTTGGATTTCTCAATAGTACTATAATGCTTTTTGATGTTTCTGATACTGCTGTAGTTTTGCTAGATACACAGGTTCCTCCCTCCATCTTATCACATGCAGACCCTCTCTTTCTGTATTTGTATTGTGTCTCTTTGTCTTTTCATGCCAAAGAAAGCCAGCACACTCAATGCAGTAATGCCATGGACTTGAGACAGTCTCTCTAAATATGCTTCAGTCGTGGGCTCCTCTTTAAACACCGGTTTTAGCCAAGCTTTTTCCTAATTTTAATAAACATGAACTACTTAGTTCTGAAACAGCTCAGCTTCCTGATTTGTGAACAGTTCTCAGTGACATAAAATTTGTCCAAACAGCAGTTACAATTATTCCATCTTTCCTGCTCACTTATACTCTTTTAGCCAGAGATCTTTCCTGAACAACCTTCTGATGATTTCAGTCCATAGGGAACAGCACACTCCACCATAATGTACTGCCCACAGTGCAGCCATCCCCTGGGTTCATGCCCCAGCTGGCCCTGTGTGGTAAGTGATGGAGCTGCACAGGCATCCTCCCTGCTGTCCCCAAAGGATGGTTCACCAGGAGGAGACAGGGACCCTCTTTGTCATGTCATCAATGTGTACAACATCGGTGAGCTTCTTCAAACAGCCTAAGGATGGGCTAAGAGAGGACTGAGCTCGAGAGTCCGTGCCTTCCCAGCTGCACCTTTCCTACCTGCCCATCCCCTCGCTCACACCACTGGTGGCTGGACAAACCCAGCAGCAGCACAGCTGGTGGTCACTTCCCAGTCACACTCACAGTGGTAGGCACAACAGCAAATGTCTGGAGCATGGTGCCTGAACTGCTCAGAGGATCTGGGAAGCAGAGGTCAAGGTATCCTGAACCTTTGTACTGCGTGCCAAATGCAGCAAGCTGGCGCAAGCTGGGTGCTGTGATTGCATTCATGTAAATCAGGTTAAAAGGATGTTTTCATGTCACTCTGTACATAGAGAAGTAAGAAAAGAAATTCAGGTGTTTTTTTTTACTACAAATATACCTAGTAGATAAAAGCCAGGCATCATCTGTTTAAAGAGGGCAGAAGGACCACACTACACGTTATTATACCAGGAACGCTCACAAGTGCTTTTAAATTCTTAAACAACCTGGCATGGTTTATTTTGAGAATTGAAAGTTCTGCTATCCAGAAATCACTCTTTTCCCTTCTCTAAGAGGATTTCTAAAAAAAAAAAAAAAAAAAAAAAAAAGCCTTGCCAAAAGCAGCTGTCGGCTAATATAACACACAGCACCAGTGTAAGAATGGATCCATGAGCCCTGGCAAAACCGCAGTCCTTGTCAGGGACCTTGAATGAAACTGTCCCAGGGAATCTGCAGAGCAAGGCTGCATATTTAGGAAGCTCAAAAGAGAGTCAAAACAAAACCGAGTGGAGCAGGAAAAGCAGCCCAGACATGTCAAAGGGCTGCCCACATGGCTCAACCAGAGGCCGACCTAAAGCCACTGCCACACAATTGCTTGTGAAACTCACAAAGGAGCCAGATGCTCCTGTCAAAATTATACCTTCCACAAATCTACATGGGAAACCTGCCACCATCCTGCCTAAAAGGAGGAGAATTGATACCGTTTTCTTGACTAAAATAATATCTTTTCAGTGAATTAGCTGAAGAAAGAACAAGCGCTGTTTGTTTTGGACAAGTATATTTCCAAGCATGTCATCCCCACAAAAGATCTTTCTTTTGCTCTACTTTCATGCGACCCTGAAAGCAAATATCTGGTGGATATGATCAGGCTAGCTCCACAACTCCAAACAAGAAGAGGGAGTTGGTGGCAAGTGGGATTCTTCCGTTGCTCTGAGCTAGTAGATATTAGGAAGAAAAATGCAATTCTTGTCTTGGCTGGCTTTGAGATGTACTTAACGTTTCATTCACAACATGCTGCTTGTATCCACAAAGCTCAACAAGGCAGTGCATATCATTGGCCTGTTTCAGAGACAAGAGGAAAACACGTTGCCCGAGGTCGACTGCATGTCACAGCAACAGGGGCACAGACGGCGAACCTGAATCTCAGCCACTGGGCCTCATCACCCCAGTCCTTCCCATGGTGTTTTAAACATTGATCAAAATTTAAGTTAGTAGAGGGCGTGCCTGAATCAGCTTATGGTCTCACAGCTTGTCCTGGTTCTCAGATTAATTGTTCTAATTAGCTACTCCACAGGCAAATATATATTGACTCTTTCTTCATCTCAGACTTGGGGCCAAGCATGATTCAGAAGAACAGTCAGCTGTGACTTCATTCCAGAATTTGCCACACATCTAAACTGTAAACATCGCAGCTTAGCTGCCAGTTCAGAACACGGGTAAGCAAACTCACCTAGTGTGACTGGGTGGTCTCCTTCTCTTTTGTTTTTAATTTCAGAAGAACCATAGCATGCAGAACTGCATTTCTGCAGCCATCTTGAGTCTGTTCAGTTCTGGGTACTAGGAGAGAAGAGGACATTGCCAACCTTTCAGACTCATCTTCTTGGACACAGGAAAGCCAAACAAGCTCAAAACTAGTCTATGAAATTTGGTTGGGCAAAATGTTTGAAATCAAAACTCAGATTCGTACACTTGTACCTGTCTGGAAATAACTATATGAAATATTAATTGTCTATCTTGACAAAATTATAAATGCTTGATGAAGAAATAAAAACATTTTGTTGATAAACATAGATGATGCAAAGAATCACAGAACTGCAAAAGAGCAAAACAAACTGTGAATGTCAATTCATCATTGCTGTTAACATATAGCTCATGTTTGGCTGGGTTTTTTGGCTTCTTTTATTCATGCTGTAATGGTTTCTTGTGGTGGCAATAGAGATTCTGATATTTTAGAAATTAAATTAATAAAAATAATAAATAAAACATTTGAACTTGAGTAGAAATGTATTTAAGCAGTCAAATATGACCTCAAGTTATCATTATCTTGTAAATTATGAACACCTGAAAAAAATTAACCCCTAAATTTAGATGGAAATTTTGCGGGGGGAATGTCTTATATCTTTTCATTCAATGTCTCTGAACTAGGTGCCTTCTAATAATTTCAAAGATTATCTCTGGAGCTATCGTGGACTGATATTGCCCCCTCTCAATTGGTCATTGAATTTTTTTGAGTTTTTGTCTTAAAAGAAGTGGTGGAGAAATAGACATGGAAAGATACTGAGCAGTAAAAACAGTGTATGGGTGTTCGTAAGAACAAAAAGATTTCTGTCAAGCTTCATATGTGTAGGGAAGGACTTCTGTTAATTAAAAACAAATCCAGAAAATTGTAGCTGAACTGGCAAGAGTCTTGCAAATGCTTTTCATTTCAAAATTTGTTGATAATTAAAACACAACAGCAATTCGGTTAATCTAGTAAGGGAAGGACAGACAAATATAACTGATGGATGGTGAATACAAAAGTAGATAAACACCTAAAAATGAGGCAGTTTTTCCTAGATGGGGTGAAGAAGAACAGATTAGAACTGAAATATTGCAGCAGAAGCTACGTGTGTTCTTGCCAAAAACATTTTTCTAATATTAACTCTATATGACCCAAACAAAATCTACAAAATCTACAAAAAATCTACATTTATTTGCCGGAATAAGGCCTTCAAAACCACTTTTGCAAGATTGATGTAAAAGTATCTGGGCAAACGTGCACCACTTCATGAGTTTAACTTTTATCCATAGCTCCCACCTATGCTACCTCTGTCTTATTTAGTAGTTGCAAAATATTTTTATAGAGAAATCACATCACAGGTGGTCCTTCACAGAAAATGCAAAGAGAAGATGTTATGGACAGTTTTTTATTGATTTTTATCTGCTTGGTCCTTTTTTTATCTGCTGTAGCAGTGTATTTGTGCCTGTGCACATGGATGTTTGCAGACAAGGCAGTGCATGTGTGGCATAAAACATTCCAAAGCCATTTGGGAACAAAGCTGATGGTAGGGACAGCCCTGGTACCACTGCCCATTTCACAAGTGGGGCACTGCTCTCTTCTTCTGCTCCACAGTCATCATTTACCTACATCCCAATAGTAATGCAAGTTTATGCATTCTTATAGGCTCCTTTGCACGTTGTGTATTAACTTAGCATTTTATTGATCATTTGGGAGCAGGATGAATGCTAATCATTAAGTTTTATATGAATATTTCTATTACGAAGCCTTACAGCACATGTGCTGAGTTAAGGGATGTTGCCTATGTAAATGAAAGATAATTCCACATTAAAAAGACATTTTCTGGAGCATCTTTATTCAGTTACATTTCAGCTGATCTAAAGGGCTCCTATCAGCACTAACACAGAGGGGTAAGGCTTAGGAATGTAAGTGCAGATAATAGTTTGCTAGGCCAGGATACTATTTCTCTGCCATGGATTTCAAAAGGACTTACTGTACATACTGGTTCTGGCATTTGAAATTCCAGGCTTAGTTGGGGGATGGGAAGAGATGGAAGAAAAAAAGGATTTGATGGGAACAAAACATTTTATGTGAAAGGCAGATTCCTTTTTTGTTTCCATGTGCCATACAGTCAGCATTTTTTGAGTCTGTACTGATGCTCTCACACAAGCAAAGTGATCTTGAAAAACGCACCATTACAACTTAATATATCCAGTATGTAATTTGTACTTAACAGAAAGATATTTAGGACCATTTGCCTCAGCCATGAGACTTTCAGCTGCACAGTGGGAGGTAGTGCTTCAATGAAACCTTTGTTTTTAATCTTCTGATACAGTCACTAAGGCAGTTGGCTGGATTTAAAGTTACACCAGTCTCCTTTTTAATCTGGGGTTTGCAAGCAGTAGTTAGTCTGGGGTATCCACCAAAGTATATCATTTCATGGGCAGAACTACCACTCTTTTTTCCCTCTGTTGTGTAGGATGCACCAAAATCGGTGTCTAAAAAAGAAAAAGGAAAATGAATAAGAAAGTTGCCCAGGGAGCACACATATTCCTGGGGATGCCGTCCCAGCCGGCGCATACAGTGCAGCGCAGTCCGGTCGTGTTTACTTTGTTTCCTCCTCTTCCTAAAATTAGATTACGTTTCCCCGAGCGAGCACAATGATACCAAAGCCGGACAACCCCCTGGTCTGAATCACTTCAAAGCAGCCCCCTGTTTTCAGGCAACGTCACCCGTCTGCCACGGCCCTGCGGAAAGCACATTGCTCTGCATAGCAAGTTGGGTGGCAGCGGGTCCATAATATAAAACTGTTGCCTAGTGTTCCTCTAAGCTCTGCCC
Source organism: Empidonax traillii (assembly GCF_003031625.1). Lineage (NCBI taxonomy): Eukaryota > Metazoa > Chordata > Aves > Passeriformes > Tyrannidae > Empidonax > Empidonax traillii. The sequence goes on from NW_020955642.1 coordinate 422,257, forward strand.
TCCTCTGAAAAAAAAAAAAAAAATCCCTCATAATTCAGGCAACAGCTGGAAAGCTTAGCTTAATGGTCTGTGCTTAAATGTGGAAGGTCACAGGGTGCTGATCTAAGGAGCGGAGAAGTCTTGCTCAGCCGACTGTTGACACTTAGTAAACGGAGGAGGAGGGGACTGTGTGTGCATCTAAGAAAGCCATACCCCAGCCGGCGAAGAATAGGAAGCAACTTCTATTCAAGATTTGCAGGGGTCCTGGACCCAGTAGGGAAAAGCAACAAGGCCCTTCACTGCCTCTAAGTTACCTTGTATTATAACAGGATTAAAGTACATTTAGCTTCTCTATTAGCATACTTTAGCCCCATTTAGGCTTACTTGATGTTTCCGATGGCCTTTGATCAGCCTTGCATGGTGCTGGTCAGCTTCAGGACACAGCAGTCAAAAAGCGAGACTGTGAAATTATCCTGATGTTGAATCTCACAGGAGATATTTCTGGCTGTTTTCATTCACTCACCCCCAATATTCCAGTTTCTTTCTCTCTCTCTCTCCCCCCCTCCTTCCTCGCTCAAGAAAATAATTTACTCATTGTTGAAAAAAAAAAGAGGGGGGTAGGAGGAAGAAAGAGAGAGATATTAAAAGAAAAAGGTAGCTTAGTGACCAGTAATAATTAGCTCCTTGTTTGAAATCAGTGCTGGCTTGTGTGCCAGTGCTGAAGCATCTATGAAAAATACTATAATTTCTACAGTGTCTGGCTTTTTATTGCTTACATTTGCATATAAATTAAATCCATATTGTAGCTTTAAGGCAAGCTAGGCTTAGAATGCCGTACAGCTCAGGGTCCTATTGTTTTACATCTACTTTCTATACTGTGGTTAAATGAAAAGGGAGGAGAAAGTAAAGGAGGGAGAAAGTCAGCTTTGTAGCGTTTTTAATTGCTTCTCTGCCAATTATGGCCAAATTAATATTTAAACTTTCTAGTGCTTTGAGAAAAATTGTTTACAGAATCCACTTCTTGGTGTTCAGTGCCCTCTGTGCCTACAGCAATATCTATATTGGAATCTTTTGTCAAAGAAAATGAAAAATAATTAAAGATAAATACTCTTCTCTTTTAAAATATTTCATGGAAACAGATGCTGTTAATTGAACCGTAAATATTTCAAATATAAGAGTGATCCTTATTTCCAAGAGCAGCCTGAAAAGCCATTACCAGACAACATTTTTTTCACCTGACACTGTTTATGTGCACAAAAAGGTCTTATATTGTTTACTTCGCTTGACCTTATTTTTATCTTCCTCCTTTGCTTTGCGCTGCCGTCTCTGCTTGACCGACTTAGGTTGGCCGCTCCGAGTTCCCGTTTCAGTGCGGCTCAGAAATCCACAGGCTGCTAACGCTAACACATCAGGGCAGAGCCTGGGAAGACAAGAGACATTTGCAAAGATGAGTAACAAGAAGCAAATGGCGCCTCAAAGTCTCCCTTTAAAAATTCTTTAATGAGATACAGTGCATATTTTTTTTTCATTCTTTTCTTGGGCTAATGCCTAGTATGTACCAACCACTGGGCCACATTTTTAGGAAACATCTAAATCAAAAGTCAGAAGATTACATAGGGACATAAGAAAATCTTAAGATGGCAGGAGGCCAGGAAGCCCAGCTAGGCCTATCCTTTCCTCCGGTTAACAGTTGTTCTCCATAATATACCCTTTTTCTCTCCCTCTCTCTCCATATGCTTCTTGCTCTATTTGAAATCTGGTCAGATCGGTCGCTTCTAGAGCAGCATCTGGTAGCTTATAATATATACCCTCTGGAAAAAAAAAATGTATTACATTTGTACAGTGCAAGACCTCGCTGGAGCCGTGTCCCTCATCCTCATATTTGACATTAGCACTAATAACTGCAGCACTGCTCCCTGCGGTTCCCCCCAGAGCCCTCTGCAGCTCAGCGAGGTCCCCTCTTAATCTTTTCTCTTTGCGAGGGATACAGACCTAGTTTCACTAACCATTTTGGAGCCTCCAATCTCGAAGTCATTATGGGACTTTGTTGTACTATTTCCATTTCTGCAATATTCCTTCCGTAATTAGGTAATCAAGACTGTGCATCTTTCCCATGTGGCCTTTTGAGATCCATTTTATTTATCAGTTTATTTATCCCTTATTACACATTTTAAAAACTATGGGTGCAATACCATCAGCTGGGCACATTGCTAGCCCTTACAGCTGTCTGCTTGCTATCATAATTTCCTTTTTGCTCTTGCCCATCACCCATTTGCTTCTTCTGTCTGAATTTTGCAGCTGTTCATATTAATAAAGGATGCTACAAGTGCTTGTATGCATGGTGAATTTTATGGATAGTCTCCCACGGGCACCAACGGCAGCACAGCGTGGACTGGTGTGGGTGAAGGTGTTGGTGGGACTGGTTTAACATGAGTTCTTCTGGGCTAAGACAGTCCCTGGTCATGGGGTTAGATGATACCTCATCCAGAGAAGTCCTGCCTTATTTGTGCATGTCAGCAACACCAGGCTGGAGATTAAACACCCTACTGTATAGCTGATTTCACACACAGAAGGACAGAGCTTGCCAAGTCTACATTAACACCATAAAGATTCTTCCCAAGGCAATTGACTATAGCCTGGACTGTGCTGCAACAATAAAAGTCTCACTTCTTATTTCCTCCGCAGTAAAATAATTGCCTTTGATTTGTAGATATCCATCTGTATGTCCAGGTCTTTCTTATCAACTATAAAACAACCCTTAAACCCTTTCCTTCATTACTCTTCAGAGCAATACAACTGATAGCTGAGACATAGTTCCATTTGTTTCCACACCTATCATAATCTTATACCTACCCTCACCTTTTGGTTTTCTGTAACCTCTACCCATTGGTGGGTGAACCTCTCCTTTACTTCAGAGCTTTAGGTCCAGCTCAAGCTGTAGATTGATTGCAAACTTCTTCACTATGTCTTTCCTTTCTGCTGCTCAAGATTATCACAGTAAAAAACACTAGGTTCTGGTCCAGAGGTGTCTGCATGGTTCCTGGAGATTGAAAATCTATGAAGGTCCTTCTGCTGGAAACTCTGACGTGTTTTAGTGACAAGACTCACAAAAACTTGGGGATTAGTAAGAAAATACACCCAGTGCCATTTTGCACATGGAGGAAATCAACAGAGACCTCCCACTCATGAGGGAACCTGTTCCCCAGGGCCCAAGGAATAGAGGACAGCCTTGTACTTCATCTGTGGCACCAGCTTCATCACGTTCCACTTAGCCCAGAAGGGACTTTCTTACGGAGGAAAAATGTCCCCAAAATCAGACTGTCCGAGCACTTCAGTTTTTCAGACCTGATTTGCAGAAAGGTTTTTTCTTTGCCACCCAATGGCTGCCTGTTACAGGGTTAATTCTGCAATCCTGTATTCTTTACTAAGGGACCTTGTGAGACGGCACCATCAAGCTTTAAGGCCATACAGATACTGTAGCTCCAGATTTAAGCGTTAATCTACCTTTTTCCCATATCACCCTACTAGTTATTTGTTTATTCCTGGTCTTATGCTTGATGTAATATCCACCCTATCAATGCAAAGGTGACTGTGAAAATGGCATTTATTAAGCTTTTTTTTGTGTGTGTATGTATTGATGCCCTTTTTAAATGTTATCATTTTAAGCCTTTCTCTCCCTTTTTCCAAAGAGGGGTAGCGAATAAGAGAACAAGAAGTCTTGGGAACACTGGCCAAGGCTTCAACCATAACCAGATTATTTTGAGGCTTAAAAAACTTTAGTTCCTTGTTTTCCATTGCCTTTGCTCCTTTGGTGTTTCATGCTCCTGCTCATGGTGGGCTGAATCAGAGTACAGGTGCCCCATATTCTACAATATTCTCAAAAGAGAATACACTCAAAACTGCCTAATCTTGTGAAATTTTCAGTCTCCACTTGCTGACCTGTGATATTAAAACAACTCAGACAACTGCATTTTATAAGGGCAAAATAAATTGAGTCCAGACTTCACAGCATTTTATATCCCCCTATGAGTGGCTTCAGTGTTTGTTAGTCCTTCAAATTTTAGCTTTGCATGTGTTACAAACCCCATCTTCTGGCAGTTTATCATGTGCCTCCAGTATAGGTTTCAAAACAGATATTAAATACTGCTCTCTCACCTTGTAGCTGCAGTCATTTCCAAATGTATTGAACAGCTTTTCTGCTCTTCAGCCGTCAAAGATTATACACTGAGAATAAATTACTCGGCCGGGTGCGTTGTTTGGAGGCAAACACAGACAGTGACAGTACCAGTAGTCCCTGTGTTTAAAAGCATGTAAAACACTTTCTCTTTTTCTGTGCTTTACATTTTGGCTCAGATAAATCCTCTGCGCAAATGAGGATGTTGGCAAAGATGTCCAAAAGTACTACATCTGTCAGCCCAGTCCCTCGCCCTCTGTGCTGGGGATGAAACCCCTGGCACAGGAGCAGGGGCCCTGTAGGAGTAGGATGTTCCAGAAGACATGGAGGTCACCTGTCTGCCACCCCAGGCAGAGGAACTGTCCTCATTTCGTTTCCTTCAGCTCTTGGTGACGACTGGTCTTTGTGAACTCTCCAGTTTTAGTCTCAATCCTCACAGAAAACAGTCCAAAAAATGTTGAGTAATCTTTTACCAATCACTACAATTTGAATTCTTTTTTCTCCTTTTTTTCTCCAAGAAAAATAATTGATACTTGGCAGTATCAATTAATATTCCAGCAGTATCAATTAAGATTTCCAGCATCAGGTTCTTCCTGAGGTTTCCCTTTATTTTAATTTTTCCTTTTGTAATTTCTCATCACAAGAACCACATTGTCCACTGCATCAGTGTATCACACTGCTGTCCTTCATTCCTCTGAATTGCTGAATTCCACAAGACTATTCACAAAACAAGCACCAAACTAGAAACCCCAGGCCAGAGGTTGTTTTATTGATATCTTTCCTTTCCACAACCCACGCTTCCTAGAAGTTTCCATACAAGAGTTCACATATAGTGGATTTTGTGCTAACACTGAAAACAATATAGTCAAGAGTTGAAATTTGGCTGGAACAGAAGCAACAACAGTTCATAAATACTGCATCAGTTTGCTAAGGGCCAAAACTTCTACACTAATTAACATAAACAATCACAAAATATCCCAGATACCTTTAACCATCAAAATGTTAGGCTCCTGGTCTGCAAGAGTTTTTTCACAGAGAACAGAAAGATATAGGTACAACTAAAAGAGTTCACATTTTCCTCATCCTCAGAGGCTGAAGCACCTTTTTGAGACAATGATTTCTCTCCTTTGATAAGAGAAGGAGCTCAGAAGACAAGTTTAGGTATCTCCCTAACTTTTAGCTACAGACAGTATCTTGCTATGTACGACTGACAAATAATCCATAATTCAAACATGTTTCTACAATTTGTCTAACCATTTTGACAGAATGAATTGAAGAGGACAAAAACCTGCTTGCAGGCAAATTGCAAGCACAAAAGATTACTACATTCCTTTAATTAAAAAATCAGTGTAAATACTGTTCTTGTTGATATAAAGTACATTTGTGAAGCAGAAGTAGTTTAAATCAAAACTTACATATAATAAATGCAGGGACAGGCTTCTCACTGTGCATATGATGCCTTTATTATTGCTAAATACAAATTTGATTTATTCAACTTTTAATAGTAAGGATTGGAGAATTTTTTTTATTTTAATGTGCCCTCAAAGTCAAGAAACAGGCTTTTCCTTCTCCTGTTTGTTTTACTTTCTGGATATTTCATGAGTTCTTTGAATATTCTCAATTCTGCCTGATACACAAGACAATGTCCTGGGATAAAAGTGAGAGAGATGTCACATGCTCATTTACTCTTGTTCTTTCCTGATCCTCCATTACTTTATCATCTGCAGCAGATCAGAAGAACAGACTGTCTGACATGACGTGCTACACTTTTGCTGATAGAATAGGTATAGCAATAAGAAAATTCTTTTTCTTTGGAGAAAGTTTCCTATTTGTAAGTGTTCCCTACATTTCTTGAGGACACAAATTCTTTTTCCAGGTCTCTCATGCCAGCGTTGCTCAGTGTTAACTCAGCTTCTTGGAGAGGGGTCAAAACACGTTCAGGGAAAGAAATGCCACTATTACTGGACAGTTTGCACTTTTCTAGTCCTTAGTTTTGCAGCTCAGCCTAAGCAGACACCCAGTATTGCATTGCTGTCATGCAAATACCTTAACTTGTCTTAAATTTAGAGCAAAGAGACTCACTAAAGGTTTGTGGCTTCAGCATTCAGTATCAGTGTGTTCTGGTTAATACGAATACTGGAGATGTAAGGAGAAAAATCCCTTGAAATAAGGAGTGTCCCAAGGGACATCTCAAAAATAGATGCTGCCATTTTTATTAGCAAAGTAAAGAAGAAAAGAGGGAGAAATAAGAGGATAGAGAAATTTGCTAAGAGAGTTCTAAGCTTAAATTACAGAGTTGAGTTTAGGATATTTTGGAATCCTACATGGCAGAACAATTTCTCTTTCCCACACTAATGGCTGTCTCTGTCTGTCAGCTCAGAGTTCAATCACGTATGCACAATAAAGTGTGGGTCAAGTCCTCAAATGTCTCTGTCTTATAGTCTTATTCTTGGCTGACAAGTGCTACATCTAAATCAGTTTATGGTATTAAGTTATAGCCTGAAAGCAGACTGGAGAGGTAAGACCAGTACAGGTGAGGAATGGTTCTTGTTCCCCCCAGCCCTCAACCTCGCTCAGACCCCTGATACTCAAAGTCACAACTTCCAGCATCACTTATCTGATCATAATTCTACAGGTGAAAGCGTAGCTCAATAGTAACATTGTAAGAGACTTATTTGTGCAACTTCCTATCATCTGGCCTGAGTCAAAAGATTACACACCAGTAATAGAAATTTATTCAGAGCAAAGATACCCTGACATAATAAGACCATCTTGCTTCATGTAATTATAATTCATGCATCCAGAGACAGCTGTCCATCAGATATATTGTGTTAGCTGGCTTTGATTTCTATAATGAGTTTTATTAGTATATTTATGAGGAAGAACAGTGGCATATAAAGAAGTTATGAATAAGTTATTATGTGTGCACAACCAACATTTGGGATCTTCTAAGTCTTTCAGAGAAGCCAAAGTCTGAATGGATACAAACAGTGAAATACTCCCAAAACATGATCCATGAAGACCTATTTCATAATACACAGCATCAACACTACCCATTGTTTTGTTTCACAGCCATGAAACTATCCAATTTATGTAAACAGGAAATCTAAAGGGGTTTGAAAAAACCAAAATTGTAAACAACAGCATCAAGTTTTAACTTCTCCTTGATATTAAATTGATGTGGTATGAAAGCATCCTTCTTCAAATAGGACAGCTAGTACTGTTTATCCTTCTTTCCCACATGTGAGAGCATGCAGGCTATGCTAGACAAGATACACTGAATTTAGAGAGTTGCAAGAGAGGACAGTGGGTTCTTCCAGCAAAAATGGTGGAAAGTGATGGAAAAATGGGACCAAAGTGAAAGCTACTGAAATAACTGTTTATGAAGACTAAGAGAAAATAACAACAGGAAGTGATGCAGAGCAAAGTGAAAGGGAACAAGCACTGCCTCAGCAGCTCCAGAGACATAATATGGGAGAAAATTTTCTGTAAGTCCAATACTTAAACATAGAAGTCATAACAGAGTCTGCTAAAAAGTTAACTCCAGTTAACAGGTTTAAAGTGAGACTGCTGATCTTGAAAATGTTTCTTCTTTAGCAAGACAGCCTCAGGACTACACCCACTGAAATCTGTACCTCTACCTGTTCCTCCTCAAAGGTTTCACAGCACTGCCTTCTGCAAAGATAAGCTGTCCATCCTGCTGTCCCCTGGGTCTTCAAGCTGTGAGCAGACCACCCCTATCACACTGCCAGATTGGGAGACTCCAGACATCTGAAGGCAGATGCTTTAAGGTCTAGGGGAAATTTAACTCCTATGCCAACATTTCCTGGTAAAGAGTGTCCTGTTACCCAAGTGTACCTCATTAAAGCAGTTTGACCAAATACTTCAGGTTTCCTCAGCTACCAGACAAAAGACCAGATCTCTTGTGTAGCTGAAGACTGGACCACACACCGCCATCCTTCAGCTTTTCAAATTGCATCACCAACAGCCAGTGCAGCACTTTCTACATGAAATGTTAACAGCTAGGCCAGCGCATCACACGCTCTTCACAACCCCTGGATAGATAAAAGAGTGATTACATAAAAAATCTGGTTTTAGGGCAGCAATATACGAGCAATCAAGGCAAGGTCTGATGAACACAAGTCTGATACACAAGTAACAAGAGCAACTGGATACTGCAAAAGCCCTAAAGCTCTTCAGTGTCCCCGAGATAGTACCACCCAAGCAAGGAAATAGACCAGGTAAAAGTCCTCAATTAAGCTGCGAAACTGGCCAACCTCTCCTGGTTCTGCCCTCACTGACAAGTCCATCAACCACCCCTTCTACCTGTGTTTACATATTCAACGTTGTGTGTCACTGCCATAAGCTGATCATGTTCACTGTGACGATAGCTGAGGGTGGGATGTCCATTCTGATGTTTAGGTCAGAAAAGACTTCGGCCTTGCTGGCCAAAAATGCCATATTGACCAAAGAAGAGCTCAGCACACAAGAGTAGCGTGATGTCACCACTCTAGTTCACCTGCTCTCTAGCTGCCAGGTTAAACTGTCAGTGTCAGTGTCAGTAAGAAACCAGGCAGAGTCAAAAGCTATCCAATTATTTTGCTACAATCTTCTCCAAAGTCTTCCTTAAAGCTGAGAGTTTTCAAGGAGTCAAGAAAAGTTGGTTAGAAAGACTTTAACAACTGCTTCTTTCAAAGAAGAACTGAAGTTGCTGGCAAGTTTTGGGTCCTGCATGATATCTACACAGAGCTCAGAGGAGGCACAGCCTCAGTGTCCCAAGTATTGCCTGACCTGCAATACCTACAGTCTGAAATGGCAGTAAAGATTGCATTTGATCATCAAGAACTCATTCCACCTCCAGAAAGAAAGCAAAAACCAGTGTGGTGCTGAATGATCCTGTCAGGACAGTAATTGGAAAAATCCCCACAGTAAGAAAAGCTCAACTGTCACCGTGTGGGAAGAGCCTTGATGAGCCAGGTTGTTTACTGCTCACAACCGTTGAGCTATTCATGACTTCGCTGACACTGTGGTGAAGGGCATGGCAGCCGCTCTTGGCCTCGTTCCTAAGCACGACGTATTGTTTCCAGAGTCCTTTGTGCTACTATCACTCCAATTAGGAGCTAGAGTGCCTTCACAAACGTTCTGTCCTCCCACTTTGTCAGACAGAGATGATCTGAATGCCATAAAAAGCTTTGAGAAGGGGAAAATCACAGAAGAGCGCATTTAGGGATCATAATGGCAATGAGTGGCAAGAGCAGATGATTACAGAACTTCATAAATTTTAATCAAAATATCAAAAGAGTGCACTGTCAGTGCAAAGATATCCTTCTCCTAATGGGACAACAAACTAAAGCAGTAGCTTTGTAACATCCTTTGATGCCCTAGGATAGCGGGACCCCCGGAGCTGACTGTTGTGTCCCACAATAACTCATTAGTATTGAAATTCCTAATTCCCTTTATTGGATCTGAGTTTTGGCTTCTAAGATCTGACCCCTGAAGAGCCAGAAACTTCAGACTGCTTTTTGCTACACACTTCCTCATGTTGGGCAGTTAACTCCACACTTTTACAAATACCACGTGCCTTTGGTGCAGTGAAGGGAAAGGAGTAACGCATTATCTCTTAGCAAGATACTCTAGTATCACTCAGGCAAAGACCTCTTGCACCAAATCATCCTTCACATTGCTGTTCTTCTGTAACTCTGGGAAAATATGTCTATATTAGAGCTGAAAATTAAAGACAGGAGGGCAGAGGTTACATCTTCTGCTTCTGGCCAGACATTTTTTCAAAACAGAATTTTGGGATATACTCTTCAAGAACCTGTCTAGAAATAACTATCAGACCCACCAGTGCAACCAGCCACTCAGTCCTTGCACATTGTTTACTTTTGCTTCACATTTCTCAATCTACTGTCCTGCATTCACTTAGGAAGCCATTGAGTTCAAAAAGTTGAAAAAGATATTAATTTAACTTCTTTTTTTTTTTTTTTTTTTTTTTTTTTTTTACATACAAGCCCTCAGTCCCCAAAAAATGAAGGAATAAGGAACCAGATCCATACATCCCTTAAAACCAGGACAAAGTAATGCACTTGGAAGAGAAGATGGGAAAGGGAAGAGTTAACTGGGTTTATAATTGTTTCCAGAGAGCAATTATTCAGTCCCTAAAAATGCTGGTAGAAGAACAAAATGGAAAATGAACATGGTCCCAGCAGACAAATGATTAATATTTAGGGAAGGACTACAGCAGGATTTGATCCAAAAGAAATGGAAAAGAGCATTTTAATGAGATTGGTATTCAGACTGTACAAACTCATTAGATTTGGGCTTTACCATCTCATAAAAAAATGAAGGATGTTTTGAGGACTGCGTTTTATGTTTGCACTCACTTTATCAGCACCGGTGTTTGTGAGCACACCCGAGCATCAGCAGCACTGGCAGCCTCGTGACACCAAAGCAGAAACACAACCTGGAGCAAGAGTCAGGCAAATAAGCAAGAACCAAACAGGCAGCGGATTAATGCTGCCAGAGAATTTTTATAGGGAATGTTGTTTTTCTTTAATTTTCCCTTCCCTCTGCAGCTTTCCTCAGAGCAATATCTGTGAATAATCTCCGCTCCCCAGCTGATCGGGGTGCAGCTCTCTGAGCACAGCTAATATTGGCACGGTGACATTTTGGCTGTTTTCAGTGGACATGAGCAGGTGCAAAGCGGGACCCGTGGGAGCAGCACTGTCCATCCCTGCAAGGAGGACATGGAGGTGGCATGGAGAGTGCCTGGCTGCCCCACTGCCTGCCTTCGGCCAGGACCCATGGCTCCTGCCGGCTCCTCGTACATCGGCTTTCATGTTTAATAAAGTTGTGGACTCTTGGCTGCACCACAACACAGTTCCCAGTTTTATTTCCCAAGGGTTCATGGCAACCGTAACACACAGTAGTTATAATGTGTCATAAAATAAATATTAGCAAAAGCACACGCGAATCTCCCCCAGTTTGGAATTGGCTTGGCATCAGGCGTCCCTTAATGTGCGCCTCCAAAAGCCAAAGTTGCCTCCTCCTGGAGGAGGTTTGTTTGTTTGCCTTAGTTTTGTTTTTTCCTCAGTCAGCTGGACTTACGCCACTGTCACAGCTAATAAAGGTAAGCACTGGTAAGGTACTACCTTGCACGTTGCCCTAATCACATTGCTCTTGAAATTAAGTCTGTCAGCACTTCGGCTGTAAACTCGTATTGCAAGAGCTTAATAACTCCACTGTGAACAAAAGAAAATTACTTCTAGACTCAGATCTGGTGTGCCAGACTTCTGCCTATGGGGTCACATTTTATTTGTTGCAGGGAATATAAATAGTGTGCCCAAAATGGTTAAACAGATCAAATACAGGAACAGAAACACAATGCACATGTGCATGGACACATACACTGGCTTACATATGCACACACATGTAAGTAACCTCATGTGATATATTTTACATGCCCACCTATGCTGCTTGCAGAGGGAGGAAATAAAATCCTCAGGAGCTTCTGACTCCTTCCCATCAGTTTCATCAGTTTTACACAAATCTCAGTCTCTATTTCTTTTTTCAGTGTTTTTTTACCTTTCCCAAAGGATAATAAATTTACACTCAACCACCACACAATACTCTTGCCTGAAGCTGAGGCAGCCAAGGTAAAACTCCATCCTAGAGCAGTAGCCACTGTTTTATATATCTAAACGTACATCTAAATGTCCCATCTTTGAAGTTGAGTCTTAATAATGTCTTGCAGAAAAGCCCCAGGGCAGAGCCTTTCTCTGCCACAGATTTCTTGTACTACTTTTAGCTGTCCTATTCCTCAGCTCCTTTGCTGAAAAACGGGAATAATTAAATTGCTCTACTTCATCAAACAGCTATAATAATAAATACAGCAGAACATGCTCTGAAATGCCTGTGATGATGATTACCTGCTGGACAGAGTGATACAAGGCTAGAAAGGGAAACCTTGTACCACTCTAAATTCATGACATTTTGAAGTCTGGAAGTGTTGTTCTAAACAACATTTAAAGTTTATTTTTCTAAAATTAATTTTTTCTATATAAACACTACATTTTTCTCTTCTATTTTCTGCATTCTTTTTTATTTTGTGTTAAATAATAATATAGACTGTATCTGGGGTATGACATACACAGCTTTGACATCAGAGTTTGGGGTGGCCATGCTGGAGCTGATGGGGTTTCTGTGATGGCTCTGAGCAGCACCACAGAAGATGTTTTGCTCTGTCAGGTCAAGATAACCCTTCCTTAAGACCTGCACTCCTGACTCAGATGCTAAGTCACATGAAGTTTGTCCACCCTCACCAGAAGGGCCGGGAAATAACTGCCTGAGGCTTGTAACACCCCACCACTGGGGTGTCCCCCTTCACCCTCACCCTCACCTCACCAGAGAGGCTCTGGTCCCAGAGCAGGAGGAAGGGGAGGCATTGTGCAACAGCTCTGGGCTGCAGACCTGCAAGTTCACCCTGCCCCTTAGATGGCTCATGCACCAGAAAATTACCCCCTCAGTGGCCACAGCTGTGGGAATAGCTGCAAGAGAATCTGGGAAAATGGCACTGCCAGAGGCAGAGGATTTCCCTGCAGAAAGAGCAGGTGAAGTTGGTAATGCTGCAGCTGACGACATGGACAAATGGAAGGAAGGGACAAGGGAAGGAAAAGGGCCAGTACTGAAGTCAAAAGAAATTAAACACGGAATCAACACATGGTGCAGTTGTGCTCATAGGAGTGACCATCACAAAGGGATGAGCTGTCCTAGCAGTGAGCAGTCACCAGCTCAGATTTCAAACAGTTCACCCTCTCACTTTCCCTTTGCCTCTTCTCCTTTCACGTGAGGTCTCTAACCAAATTCTGAGCCTAAGGAAAGCTCACAGCAAATACCTTCCCTTTGCTCTGTACAATCTCTACCTCCCTCCATCATCAGCTCCCTTTGGGAGCCCATGCAAAAGGCAATAATGTTGGGATCAACCAAAAAGGGTTCCCAGAGCTGCCTCAGCTCCATTTTGATCGGGAATGGTCACAGCAAAGCCGCACAGTCTGATGGTGCCCATGCACTGACACGGCTGTGTTTGCCGTGCTGGCCGTGTCCAGGGCACCAGCTGGGAAAGCCTGGGGTGCCGGGGCAGGGTCTCCCAGGCGCTGGCTCCTATGAGTCCTCCACCCATCAATCTTAGAGCAGTATGCCGTCATGGATAAATAGCAGCTGTTGCAGTAAGCTCATCAGATAACAGGCACATATATTAAAGTACCTTTAGCACACTTACTAAAACATATATTTAGCTAGGGAAAATAATCTCGCCCTGCCTATAAAAGTCAAAGTTTGCCTTTATAAATAACTCCTGGAACCCTGCACGCATCTCAGGAAATGGCAACGTTGTGCATGCTCAGCCTCCTGCTCTGAAAAGATCTCTGAATAAAATATAAACACACTGAAATATAAAGAACAGTTTGGTGAAGATAATGAAATCTAGTGAAGCCAGTAATTTACTCTGTAAATCATATAGCTACTTCTTCCTTGAAGTTGCCTGCCCTGATTTACATCATGAACCTTATTTCCGAGCTTCTCCCCGCCTTATTGCAAGCACAGGAGCACTGACTAGAGCATCTGTGTGTCTTTGTGGCTGGTAAAAAACCATTTATTTATACTTGTGAAGTGTCCTGCTCTAAAAATGCCATGTTAGCTTGATACACTTGTTATTTTCCCAGTCTTCTCTCAGGTCTTCCTGAGGAGGGAAGGAAAGGCAGGCAACAAATAATGCCTGCATTGCACCTATTCTAGTCACAACAGCTGGGAATGGGTACACACAGAATGAGTGCTGTGTCGGTGCTGGCTACAGGGAGCTGCCCATGGCACCCCAAATCTCCCCAATCTCCCCACCGACCCCGCAGTCTCCAGCACCCTGTGGCCCTTTCTTATTTTATTCATGGCATAAAACCCCTTCCCATTAGCATGCAAAGACTTTGAACTTTTGAGTTTCCTGATACTACCCAGAATATCCTGAGAAGGGTCTGGAAATAATTGGGTGCTATTGCCTCAATAACGCTGCCGTGTACACTTGAGCATATGGAAATCCAAAGTAGCCCCGAACACTTGGGGGCAAGCAGCGAGCCCCACAGAGCTACTGCACAGGGCTCAGCCCCAGCCTAATTCCTCATTCAAATCTCTCCTTTAAGTCTAACCACTCCGAGGTGAGGCTGTGTCTCCATGAATTCGAGTGGATTTGTCTCCCAGTGTATGCATGTACACTAGGGAGGAGTATTACGAGTACGTACTGCTCTGCCTGGCTCTACACAGGGATAGAGACTGCAGGGAAAAAATTAGATCTAGATGAGTCTTTATGATGTGTGCTCCTTCAGTATTAAGATCTCTTCAGGCTTTGTGTATCCGGTAATATTGCTCTCATTTTAAGTTCTTCTGGTAATAATTTTAAGAGAAAATTCTTTGTGACAACTGCTGTTGATTTAAAACTAATGTTTAGCCAGTAATGGGTAATTGTATTACACTAAAAAAAGCTGCTGTAAAGTCGACCCCAGTCTGATTTTTAATTTACTGCATCATCAGCTACTTTTATGATACTATTTAATCTGCTGAAATAAAAGTATTGCTCTATGAATATCTCTAACATTCAAGAAAAATTGTTTTTAGCTCTTCTGATCTTGGGACTGAGGAGTTGTTAATTATTATATGAATAATTCCTGTGAATACATTTATTTGTATTTGTTTTAACTGTCACAATACCAAGAGAAGTATCATGTTATGTTTCACTGTAAGGTCACTTTTAACCCTTAAACAAGGACAGGGGAAATGCCCATCACAACTTCACAGACATACCGTATATCGAGTTCGCAAAACACACTCTGCATTTCCAGGGGGTAGAACGGGGAGGGAGAAGAATTCCCTTTATTTTTTTCCCCCTAAGGACCCGCATCTCACTCGTCCGGGATGGCCGTGCTCGCAGCTGCCCGCAGCACAGCAGCTGCAGGGCCGCAAGAGCAACCAGGGCTGCTCTCGCCAGGAGCCTGGTTTGCATTTCGAGGACCCTTTCTCACAGGGGCCTGATCCTGCTCTCTGTTCCCTGGAGCTGCACTCCTGACAAATGCAACTGTGGCACAGCAGTAGGTTTGCCTCCTCCACTATTAAGAAATCAGCCCCATATAAGGCCTGTTTCAACCCCCCACCAGCATTACTAGAAAGAACCCCACTAAATCAAGAGGGTTCCCATAGCCTCCACATGGGTAGAGACGAGGCTTGCGAGCTACCTTTATATAAATCATAAAAAACAACTTTACAAAATGGCATTTTTGTGTTTTTCTTGCTTATTAACTTCCTGCCAAAATAATGTGCATCAGGGTCATGCAAAATAGCTTTCTGTCTATACCCAGCATCAGTGACCTTCTCAAAACAATACACCACCAGATTAAAACAGCAGCAAAACTACTGCGCTGCCCCTTTTCAGATGAAAAAGAAATCTTCATTAAAACAAACAAAAAAAAGAAACAAAACTATCGCAACAAATGATCTGCACTGGGGAAAAAAACAGATTTTTTTTTTTTATTTGTTACTCTTTTTAATAAACAGCAGGCTCTTGCAAAGATTACCTGGGAGATAAATGAGTCTGTTGGAGACAAAAAGACTCGGGGTGTAACCAAAAATGTGTATCTGTGACATGTGAGTTGCTGATTTTTAATGTTACTAATGTATTTATGTTGTAGCTTTAGGTTTATTTATGCTGATAAATACTTGATTACCTGTCTGCAACAACTTGGGGAGAAGGCTGTTGTCAAATCTATTATAATATGATCCAATAACGGTTACAACATAAAGTAAGGTAAAACAAATAATTCTTAATGCTGTGCAACCACCTATTTTTTTATCCAAACAACTTCTGTTATCTCCTTATGGTCGAATACCTATTCCCTAGAAAGAAGGAAGAAGTCTCTTTTTACCTCAGTAATTAGCTTGTTTGAAAGCTCCCACAAATTCTTCCTATCATAAATTTTGCATTGCTTCATGCACAATAATGCACATAAAATTAAATAAACAATTTAATTAATTTAATTAAAATTAAATATTAAACATATTGTGTATAAGAAGCCCATGTCTGTGATTTAATTGGGCAGGAGTACCCAAAGCAGTTTGGGTAACAGTGAAAAATAATTAAAAACAACAAGTACGGTAGCCTCTGGGTACGAAGAGTAGTTGGAGCTTTCTCCTGAGAAAGGTTTATTTAATTAAAACTAAACTAATCTTTGAAAAACACTTGATAAGCATTTCATAATACAAATCATAATCCAAAAATGAAGCTTCTACATGATACTGGAAAATAATATTAAATAATTCAATTCTGCCATGAGCTACTTTCCCCACACGCACAGAATAATTCAGCAGACAGCATGTTCACCACCTTTGAATTTTCAGTAACATTTAGTTGATGTAGATAAATATTAGTAAATTATATGAAGGTATAACAGATCTGTAAGTGATAAGGCTGAGAATTAATGCTTTATTTAGGCTGTTTATTGCTTCTTGTAGATATTATGCCAGACAAGGAAAACACAGCTAACTTACAGGGCAAGCTGTGCCTGCATTGGCAGGTGAGCTGTTTGGCTGCATTCGCGTTTTCTAACCTTATTCTTCAACACCTTTCATTCATAATAGAGAATATTATTTCCAGGATTCCATATAACTGGAGGAGGAATAGATTATTTATAGGATGGTGTCTCTATCTATACCTCATGTTGCCAAATGCTAGTATTTCTATACTGCCCGGTGATAATTTCAGCTCCCTGAAAAACTTGGATCCTGCCCAAGATTGCAAACTATCTGCCCGGACATCAAACAGTCTGCCTTGCACAACCGCTCGCAAGCTGGATTGCAAATGCTGACAGGCTTTATAGGTCATTTCAAAAACAAATGCTTCATTTTAACACCTTAGACTGCAGCAGCTCCTACAACAAGCTGCTGATGCCAACTGGCTTTTTCAAAAGTGAATGTATCCAAAGAGATCCTAATTGACACTTTCAGGCAAGTGCCCAGCATAACTGAATATTACTCAGGTTTCTGGAGAGGGGTTTTAAAGTGACCATATAATTTAAGTGACCTTTGAATATAATTTAAAATGCTACTGTAAAGCCCAGTTCCTCTCCCACTGAATGGGCTCCATCAATGGGGAAACTCCCACTGATGTTAATGAGGGCAGGAGCGGGTACTTCCCCACTGGCTCCCATTGAATTATCCAGGTTGCTTTTTTTTGTGGGAGCTTTTTTTGATACATTCCTGGGAAGATCCTGTTAACTGACTTGGAGTTACTTTGGTTCATATCATACCCACAGCTTCTTAGCGGAGAACCCAGTGATTTAGCAGAGATTTCTGTCTCACAGGGGTACAATAGGGCCCTTTACAGGGTGTGGGAATTTCCCGCATATTGATTAACCTCATACTGTAAAAGACTGTAGGCCAAATCCTTCAGTCCTCATGCAGACAAAAGTCCACACTGACTTATCCAAAATCTGCCTGCAAACTCTCATTGAAGTCAATGGCATTTTGCTTCGGTGAGGGCTGGGGATTTGGCCCGCTGGTTGTCTTTGCAATTGGGCATCACCAGAAGAAGGGGATTACCACAACAGCCAGCCTGCACCAGGGTCTGGCTTGCCACAGACCTTGGGCACTACCTTCCCTTCAGCCCCAAAAACTCATGGCCAAACCCCACTGTCAGTGCCAGCACTGTGCTCCAGTGTGCGGTGCTGAGTGATGCTGAATGATGCCCAACATCACCCCTTGGGCCACCACTCTGATGGCCATACCTCGGCTTGCCCCTCAGGGCAGGCAGAAAGCAGGCAGGTATCAGCCACCAACTCACGAGGCTCCTGTCCTTCCCACTGTAGCTGCTAGTGAAAAGCAGTCTGGCTTATACCCCATCTGAGGCAAGGTAGTCAGTAGTTTAGAATCACCTTGGAGGAGGGTACATCTATCCAGAAAATAATAGAAATATAACAAAAACAAAACAAAACAAAATAAAACAAACAAAAAAAAGGTGGGCTGGTTTCTATTTGTTTGTTTTAGCCATATCATAGCTCAGACCTTCCTTGCCATTGTGGTTCAATATTTACTGATTGAAAATATAGACTACCTACGAGTCACAACATTTGCCAGAAAGAACAATTATCATCAGAAAGAAATGGGCATTAAAAGAATAGCTCTTCTATTTCCAGAATATAAAACAGACATTCAGAAGAACAAACAGAGCAGAGAAGAAATGATGGTCATTTGCAAGTAAAATATTACTAAACAATAAAACATTGGATTAACTGTTTCATGTATTTATTGTGAAAGAATATATAGAACTTTACATGAGAAACTATCAGTACAAGTAAGAAACAATACAGTCTTTTAAACAGCTTGCTTTTAAGTTTAATGTTTCGGCACGTAGAGTCCACAATCTCGCTCCCACTGAAGCCTATGCAACAGCTCCTGTTAAGTTCAAAGGGGTCAGGATTGGGCCCTGAGGTTTTGAACTTTTCTCCTGTAATGTCCTGAAATTTCACTAATATTTCAGCACCCCTGGTCTCAGGAACCTTAATATGCTTGTGATGTATTTATAGTGGGGAATGAGCAATACGGCAAAGAGGCACCACAAGATGCAGTTTGAGGGGGCTGGTCCTGAAGAATGTGGAGGGGCTTTTTCTTTCTACATACATTTAAAAAGAAAAGGAGGGGACAGGGGGGCAGGATGAAGAAAAAAAAAGCAGGCACATATTGAGTCCAGTCCTGCATTCGAGTGAAGCAACCCATTGAGCACAGTAGCGAGGGCTGACTGGACCGGACAAAACCTGACTCCATTTATTGTCTTTTGTTGTGGTGTGCCAGGAATGCAGGAGCTGTAGTTATTCTGAATTAGAGTTGGCTCTGGGGATGGCTTTGTACTCCCAAGACCTGTGGATCGCTGAAAATTGGTGCACCTCTGATCTCTGGATTTAGAGACTTTTCTTCATTCTATGACTGTTCAATATAGTCATGTAACAATTTCGATAACTCTCTGACAATTAATTTTGTGAGTTTGTAATTAGTTTGCAACTCTTACATAAACTGCATTAATTTTATACTCTCTTATCCAAAATACAGCTCAAAAGAAGGATTTCTGACAAATTTGATATGCAGGTCTGTTCTAGTACTTGACTTGGTTTATCCAGAAATCATTCTAAACAATTTACCATTCAATGCATGCTCTAACACTGAAAAAATTAGAACTAAGTTAATTCTTTTATTTAACTACATATTAAAGAGCTACTGAGATTCCAACACAACCATATCAATCTTTTCTTTTTATCTAACTGACCAAAAAACCTATTTAACACACAAACATTTTCCCAGGTCTTCTAAAAAGAGGAATCTTTGCAGAAATAGAAACATAAAAAATAATTGCAGTGGTACAGTTGATTACTGCTTTCCTAGCAAAGACAATAATTGCCTATTCAGATACTTAAAGCACCAGCAGACATGCATAAGATGAGAGAAGTTTAGGGCTGGATTAGTGCAACCTTTCCTCTGTGTGATGCAAAGGGTTGGGTCAGATGTCTCAAGAAGTTGTCTCCAAGTCCATCTTCTTTCATTCTGTGCATAGGGAAGAGGCATATTTACTTTTAGTGCTTGAGCTCTCCCTTCAAGTGCACTCCATCCAAATGAAATAAAACTCTAAGACTCTTTTGAATTGCTTGCAAACAGATCCTGAAGCCCTGATTTACTTTCAGCTTCATACACACAAAATTTCTGGTGATTTCAAGGGTGACTGCCACATACAACAATGACAAGTTCAATTCTCAGAATCACTACTGCTATAAGTGTGGATTTAGGAAGAATACAAAATAAAGGAGTCTTAAAAAAACCAACAACAACAACAACAAAAAAAACAACCACAAATGAAACTGGGCCCCTAATATGTAGTGCTAACAATAATGATGTCATTCATGTTCAGTCACGTACATGTTGTCATAAATAATTTTTAATAATTTATTGAATATAAAGAAGAGCTTGAAGTGTGACAAGCTGCTGTAATTTTAAATAAAGCTTACAAGTAACTTTTCTAGCTCAGGGTAGTGAAACACACTGACTGAGCAATGCGTATCAAAGTACAAAAATCCACGGCAGACGTTAAAGCCTTCTTGAAAGGCAGAAGCATGGGCTGGGTGCTGCATTCTCATTTTCACTCAGCATCACCACTACAGGGATTTATCTGGAGCTGGTGTAAACCAGCACACAAGGGAAGAGAACCCGTGCTGCCTGCATTCACCTTGTCACACAGCAGTGAAACCAACTGGGCTAAACGACTTTAAGCCAGCTCTTCATTCAGGGCGCTGCCTTCAAACCAATTCTGTGATGGATTTGGGGAGCAGCAAGGGGAGCACCCAGGAATTTCAGGCAGTGATCAAGAGTTAGTGGATTAAAGAGGATCTGTAGGATCCTGAAGCTCTCTACAGCACCCTGCCTTTCACTCTTTTGGGGAAAAACCTTTCATGCTTGCTACTAAACTCCCTGGGATGTCAGAGCTTGTCCCTGACTTGTGGCTGACCACACTGCACAACCAGCTTACACTGCATTCCCACTGGAATCAGAGCTCAGGATCAACTTCAGGTGGGAGTCTGTAAACTGTAATTGTACCTTCAGCTGGATGTTCAAAAGGCTACAATACACAAGGCAAAGAGGAATGATCTACTTTCTGCTGGCATTGCTATGTGCCTGTTATTTTTGCCAAGATTTATCCTCTCTACAGCAATATTCAGGAGACTAATCTATTATTGTAGCTCAGGCTGAGCTGACGCTCATTTTTAAATTAAGCCTCAGGTGAAAGCTGGCAAATCCACACGTGCACATGGTTTGTCTCTGCTTGCAATCCTGCACGCAGGCACCTTAGCACAGTGCAGCTCCCCTGACCTCTGGCTGGTGGGGTTTTATTCCTGACAGGTTAGATGTGAATAAAATCATATGGAGCTGTGTTTTTACAGTTCAGCCTTCTGAGTCCCATCCTGCTGCCATTGAAATCAATGGCAAAACTCCCAACTTCCCTAGTCATATCAGATTAGCTTTGTTCCACGAACTGAAACAATCTAATAGATACCAGGTGTCCTCCATAGAGCTTGTGTGGTCTACAAGTAAGTGGAACATATTTTAAAAAGTCAAATATGAAACAGCTACATCACAGAACCTGTAATAACCTCAAACTGGTATTATTATCTATGGAGGACATGATCAGTACCTAAAATGTGAGTC
Organism: Empidonax traillii; assembly: GCF_003031625.1. NCBI lineage: Eukaryota > Metazoa > Chordata > Aves > Passeriformes > Tyrannidae > Empidonax > Empidonax traillii. The sequence continues at coordinate 443,687 of NW_020955642.1, forward strand.
ATTATATATTTATATAATGCGTCCTATAACAGACAAGTTCTGGGGTAAACTCAGCTGCATGTTAAACCACTACAAAAAATGGATCCATATTTTTGTTCATTTCCACAAGAAAGCAAGGGTCTTGTGTGTTTTTACTTAAGGGAAGGAACGTCAAACAACCTTATATTAATCCAGAAATTCACTTTAAATATATGACCCTGCATTTAAAAAGACCTATAGAAGTTAAAGGCTTCAAGTGAAACCTCCACGTTGCTGCTCTAACATTTAGATTCTTTCTTGCTCCAAGCTATGAACCTCCACTTTGAAATTCTCTACCTGCTTTTCCACAGTCATAGAGCCTCATAGAGCTCCTCCAGCAGCATGCAGATAGCACAGTGCTATAAATGTACAGACCTGGGCCACATCAAGACATCTGTCACTGTGCAGTGGGTGTAGCTCGAAAATGTGCAAGGAAATTTCCTTGTGTGGTCTCCTGGTGTGTAGGTGGCCCAGGAGCCTTACTCAGCTCAGGTGAAAATCTCAGTGCCCTCCTCTGCACCAACATGGACGGAAAGAAATCACTCTGTCCACTCCAAGGCCATACCCTGATTCACCTGCAGATAGGAACCTCAGCGTAGCTTCTCCCTCAAGGGAGGACCCAAATTTCCAGCCCAGGACCCATCACACTGGTACAGCCAGATTATTAACCCAGGAGCACACAAATTGGGTGATCCCAAGGAAAAATTCAGCACTTTCTGGGGAACAAAAAAAAAAAAAAACCAAAAACAAAACAAACAAACAAACAAAATTGGTCATTTTTCTAATCCAATAAAGGTTCTCAAATGTGCCAAGGTCTACTCTGGTTCCTCAGACAGAAGGACCACCTGGGGCCGGCGTTTGGGGCCGTTTGCATGCAGGTGCTCAAGTCTTCTGCTCTGCTCTTGCCTTGCAACTCCATGTCTTTTGGAAGCAGATTTCACAGATGTCCCTTGTTACAAAGTTGGCCCAGGGCTCCAGTGGGCAGCGCTAATATCTGATGGCTGGGGAGCTGGAGTCAGGAGTCTTCAATACACCTTCCTCCCCACTTTCTGATAGGGAAATAAGAGCAAGCCTCACATCTTGCAAGCCTCCCCCTTCCATACAAACCACAGTCTGTTGTCTCCTAAGGGTTGATGGTCAGCAAGGGCTTGCCCCAGACTGGCCTAATGGGAAGCACCTTCTCAGCTGGGGTCTGGGTACTGCTGCAGCAGCCCATAGGAGAAGAGCACTGCAACAGAGGCGTGATACTCTCAGGCAATATTTTCGGCAGCTAAAGCTGCCAGTGGAAAGGTCCAAACTGACAGCACTCTGCAGTAAAACTGCTGCAGGAGTCAGTGCCCAGCTCCTGAAGCAAAAGGGTTCTCATTTAATTTTTTTTTTTTTAAAGCTGTACCAGAGCATCAGGAAAACATCAAATCCCATTAAAATGGATCCAATTAGTATTTCATTTGTGTCTGAATATTTAGTGCTATTTCTTGTCTTATCTTTCACCATCTCACTCTTTCATTATGGTCTCCTTAAGAGGCTTAAATACTTGTACTTTTCCAATAAAGATCTTGGAAAATACGTTCAAGAGTAGCTTATTTTAACATTCATCACATTTAACAAGACTTTTACCGGAGCGGAGAGAACGCGTAACTAATTGTTGGAAGGTCTGGTCAAGTTTATTGTGATGGGTAACTGTCTGGCAATTATGATTTATTTATTCAGAGAGAGATAAGGCACTCATTGTTCTCTGGGAAAAAAATGGAGCTGATCTTAAAGTTAATATTATTTCCCATGCCTTCCTCAATCTTTTTATAACTGTAGGGACTCACCAGACCATGGTCCTCATTGGCTCCATTCACTCCAGATTTTAGGGTTTAAGCATAACCTCTCCCCAGCCTGGCTTCTGGGCCCGGCAAGGCCGTTCAGGTGCGGCTCCTCCTCCACCTGTTTCTTAAAAGGTCTGTTGGCATGAGAGGACACCTGAGAGCGCCGGTGCCCCCCACAGGGTCCCCGAGCCTCACTCCCCGCCGCGGGGAGCTTGTGGTGGACTGGGACAGGATAAGAAGTGGGGTGTCTTTTTCCTCTGGCAGTCAAAGAAAGGAAGAGGAAATAAAAATGCCCCGTTACTGCCACCATTCCTCGGGCCCCTGAGGTGCTTTCTCAAGTGTCCTTGCAAATGGAGGCGCCGGGGAGCGGGTGGAGGGCATCTCCATCGGCACTGGGAAGGATGGTGGACAGGAACCGGCCCCATTGTAGCACATCCTGTTCCCACACCCCACCCGCGCCGAGGAAGAGCAGTGTCCGTGGTACCCCGGCAGCGCCCGACGTCGGGGCTGCTTTTACTTCTGGCATTACACCGCTGATCCCCGAGCGGATCCTCGGTGGAGAACCACAACCGAGAGTGAGAAAGATTAAAAAAAAAAAAAAAAAAATCACAACCGAAAAGTGCCCTGGCTCGCCTGTGTGTCCCCGCATCGCCCTGGCGCAGCTGCTTCTTCCCATACCCGAGCAGAACCCCGCGGCAGAGCCCGGGGGCAGAGCGGGGCTGTGTCCACTGTCCGCCCCCACGAGTCCCGCGGAGCCCCCACAACTGCGCCGCCGGCACCGGGATCGCCCTGGCCAAGGGCCACACCGGCTTGGGTTCGGCAGCCCAGAGCCTCCTCAACCCGCCCCCGGTGGCTCTGCTGCTGCCGCAGCTACCCAAGTTTTTATTCTCATCCTCGTTATCCCAAACTGATCAAGTGACCACGAACAAACAAACAAACTCTTTTTAATGTAAGGTTTGCTCACCTGGTGCAGTAACGATCAGTTCTCAGGGCACAGGACTTCTTCTTCCAGCAAAGTCTGGTTCTCCGACTTACTCAGCCGGAAGAAAGAGCACCATTAGCTACTTTAAATACACTTTTTTAAGTCTGTTTAAAAGGCATTTGATGTAGAGCATAAAGATGCACCTTGCGTGCTGCTGTCAGCAACCAGCCCCGGGCTTGGGCACTACATGTCCAACTCCCCAGCAGAAGAAAAGTCAATTTTTTTTTTCAACTAAAAATTTATTACCCTTTTCTCAACGTTTCAGCCCTTGGCCGTTCGGCAAAGCTTTTTCCAAACGGCTTTAGATCTAACCAGAAACCGTTTGAGTTTTGTTTTGATCCGACCGCCGCGCTGCATTTATTTCTTGTAAGACAAAATGAAAGTTAAATCGAACTGGTTTCGCCGACAAGCAGTCGGAGTCCCGGGGCTGAAAGGTGCTTTGGGCCATGCCCCCTGTTGCCAAGGACCCTCCCCGGACGTGGCGGGAGCTTCCCACCGGGATCTTTCGCCGTCCTCCCCCCCAGGTCTCCCCCGGTGGCCCAGGGGTGGGAGGGCGACCGTGGCAAAGCCGATCCCTGCAGCCCCCAGTCCGAGACGGGGTCCGGACAAATGGTCGGCGAGCAGAGCTCCTACCTCTGCTCAGTCACTTGTTAGCGCTGCCTCGGACCTTACCCGACGGGGAGGGAGAGGTGAGTGCTTGATAATGTTCACTGTAAACCACTGTGGTATTCACTCGCTTAGTTCCGCCGTGGCCTCGAGCAACGCAAGGAGGTACGGAGGGAGGCCGGAGGCAGAGCCGGACCCCCGAGGCCTCCCCTCGGTGCCGCCTTCGGTCCCCCAGCACCCTTCACCGGGGTGGACGCGGCTCTCCGTGCCCGGGGGCAGCGCATCTCTCCCCGCACCCACGGCCCTCCAGGCAGAGGGAAGGGAAGATCTCTTGTAAAGCTCCTAGCCGTCAGAGCCCGCAAGATAAACATCATTGGAAATCATTGTAATTGGGATTGTGAAATCTGACCTCTGACCCGCCGGGCTACGTGTCACAACCGTGTCTGCTTTGATTCCTCGAAAGGCGGCACAAAGGAACAAGCTCCGTGACAGGAGGCAGCGGGATCTGCGCCCCGGCCCGCGGGTACCGACGGGGGGGGAACCACGCGTGGCCTTCCCCTCCTCCCCTGCGCCGCATTTGCATATGCAAAGCAACAGAACGTCGGGCCGTCCCCGCCCCGAGGGTGGTCGTCAGGCCGGGGCCGGGGTCGTGGAAGCAAGTTGTGTCTGACTCCCGGGGTGCTTTCGACGGAGAAATGAGCGTCGATGCGTCCTTCCACCAGCGGAGGGAGGACGGGGGGGGCGTCTGGTGGGTGTTGGCTGATATTCACATGCCACAAACGAGAGTAGGGATGTAGGGGAGAAGACCCACATGGCAGGGAGGAAAGAAGGGGAAGAAACCGCGTTTCCTTCAGGGTTTTTCCACCTGGGCTAGTGGGTGCTCCTCCTGGGCCTTGGTTTCCCGGTGCCTTCCACACGTCCAGCCTCCAGCTCTCTTCTCCAGCCGGGGTTCTGGTGCGTGTCCCCCTCCTCCCACCACTCCGAGCGCACCTGATCCCTCTCCTACCCGGAGGGTGTTGCACCTTCTCTCTTATTTCTTGGCTCGGGGTGGTGCTGAGCCCCCGTTGGAGGCCTCCCCTCCACGGCTGCTGGCCGGAGAGGATCCCTGTGGGGCTGTCAGCCCCTGGCACCCACGAGGGACCAGGGTCACTCGTGGAGCCAGCGACGGCAGACCTGAACCTCGCTGGCCTGTGCCGACTCCCTCATATGCCCCACTCAGCTGCCCTCAAAAAATCCTAAAAGCATAATTATATTAAAAAACCTGATTTGTTTAAATAATCCTCTTTAGACTCCCTTTAATCTGCCCTAGATTTCTCCCGTCGTCTTTATTCCTGACTTGTCCAGCTCAGCTGAGCTCGGCTGGACACCCTGTGGCTGAGGAAACCTCTCTTCATCTCCCTTCCTCTCCAGAGCTCCCCAGCCTGCAGGGCCCCCCGCGCCTGGAAGCCAACTCCGGGCTGCAGGTAGGCAGCGGGTCCCAGGGTCTGTCATCGGGGCTGAAGGGGTTGACAGCTCTGCTTGACCCAGCGCCGAGAGCGAGCAAGCATCACCCGTGCCCTGCGGACGGGGGAAGCAAAGCCCTCTCTCTTCGGCAGGGCAGGGCCTAATCCGGCCCAGGAATGCTCTCAGGGAGGGTCGTTACTGGATTTTGAAGAAGAAATGTCATTTTTCGCTTGTAGAGCTCCAGGGGAGTGCAAGATGGTCGGTATGAGAAGGGCAGAGGACTGAACTGAGACTGGAGCAGGGGAAGGACAGGGACGAACTCTGTGCACCCCTGACAGCAGCGAGAGGGACACTTAGAGGGGATCTGAATGCACCCCCCGAACCCTGCAGCTGCCCTCGGTGACCACTTTCCGTGTGAGCAGTACAGCTCGCATTTTGAGGGACAGTTTTATTTTCTTCAGCGCGGAAGATCTGACTTTATGTTCCAATCCCATTAAAAAAAAATAAAATAAAAAAAAAAAAAAAAGAAGAAAGAAATGCACAACTTTAGATGGCGCTGTACAACATTTATTTAATCCCTTCGAGTATTCCTGGGTCCTTGGCCTGCAGAGAAGAGCAGAGCCTTCAGCGGGCAGAGGTGGCCTGGGCTGGGCGGGGATGGGATGGGATACGCTGGGGTGGGATGGGATGGAATGGGGTGGGATGAGGTGGAGGAGGGGTCCTGCCCCGCCGGTAGTGGGCGCGGAGGGCAGGGGCCTGTCGCCCCAGCCTGTGCCTCCATCTCCGGATGGTGAGAACAAACCGCAGCGCTAAGCAGGAAGAGTTAAAATGCATAAAAAACTGGCAGAAACCACCTCCCGCTGCCCCTCTGCTCCCCTTCTCGAATAGATGGAAACCCCCTAATGCCTCTGACGGGACGAGGAGGGGGGGAACTGCAGGCTGTGCCGACCGGGAGTGCCGCTGCTCGCCCCCCTCCGCTCCCCGGCCCGCCGGGTCCCGCTGCCCGGGGCACGGCCTCGGCACTGCCCCATCCTCCGGGGGAGGCAGGAAAGAAGGTCCCCCCGTTCCAGCTCAGCTGGCTTCTCCCCTCTGCCCTGCCGGCTGCGGGCCTAGGGCGGGGATCCAGAGGGGCAGAAAGAAAAGAGAAAAAAACCCGACAGACATCCTCTTCGAGGGTGTCGGGAGGCTCTCCACCCGCTCCGGTGCCTGGTTTCCTCAGGGGCAGTGAGGAACGGATCCCCCTCGCTCGCTCTCAGCTCGGCGGGGCCCCACGCAAAGGCCGGGTGGGTGCCAGGCCCAGGTGCGGGGCTCCTCGACGGCTCGAGGACAAGGCCACGGGCACGGCCCGATCCCGGCCCATTGGTGTCCCCGGGCCGGCGACAAAGAGAGAGCCGAGCCCGAGTTTAACCGGGGCGGGAGGAAAGTAGAGCCGGGAGTTCTGCTGTGCCGCCGGCCCCCCGCCACCCCGCGCTTCCCACTCACACGGCAAATGTGATCCCGAGCCCTGGAAGAGGGAGTGGAGGGCAGGGGCTGGGGTCGGGAGACCTCCCGGGAGCGCCCGGCGCAGCGCCCGGCAACAAGCGCCGGTCGCTCCGGTCCGATGCTTCGGTGAGATCCTCGTTGGAAACAGTATGCGAGTAGATCCTTTCGGACCGAGGCAAGGAGCTGTCAGACAAATACCTTTCCAATACATCCCGGAGCTCTAAACGTCCAGACGGTTTCAGGCAATTTTTCAGCGGGAGCTGGTGATATATTATTACCATTATATAGAAGTGTTTTTTATTTCTGGTTAAAAGGGAGATGTGGGAGGTGAGGCACGACCGCAACAGCCAAAGAGAGTTAATTGTTTTTTAAGAGGGTGGTAAAATTAAAAATAATTTTTAAAAAATCGAAGGTCTCAGACAGGGTTTTTAAACAAGGGATAAGAGGTTTAAAAATTGCTGCACCTATCCATCAGAAACAAAACCTAAATACACCACCAAAATGGCACTATTTACACAGCATATGGTGCATGTAAAGATACATTTCTTTTTTATATTTATATATATATATATATATACACAATCATACATGCACTAAAATAAAGAACTACAGCCAGCCTGGATCCTGAACACAGTCTACACTTTATTTCAGACTACAGATTTCTGAACATAATAAAATCTTTGGCTTGTAGCGGCGGGTTCAGTCTCGCAGTCTGTGGATCAGAATTTTTTTTTCCTCGGGGAAAAAAAAAAAAAGAGAGAGAAAAGACAGAAATTCACGCACACAAAAAATAAAATAAGATCAAACGAAAGATGAGAAAAGTCCGACATTTACTGTAAAACAAGAGCAACGAACATCGGGGGGGGGCGAAAAAAAAGAAAAAAAGGAAAGCAAAGAAAACGAACAAACAAACAAAAGAAAGGAGAAGGAGAAGGGAAGAGAGAAACTGTCCAGCAAATAGAGATCGCTACACATATTTCTTACCTGAAATTAAATATTTACAAGGTCATATGCTGTTTGGCTATATAGAGATAATTTTTTTAAGTGTTCATATTTTATTTTTTTTTCTTAATCGGAGTCCTTATACTATGGATAGACAATAGATCTGCTTTTAAATCGCACCTGTCCGCCTCCCGGCCGGCGGGCCGGCGCCGCGGCGCAGGGCTGGGCTGGGGCCGCCCGCCTCACTCGCTCTCCTCTTTGTCCTGCACCGTGGTTGTGGAGTGGTTGTAGAGTCCCTGGGCCATGAGATGAAGCGCCAGCCCGTTCTTGATGCCTGTCGCCTTCTTGATCTTAGCCCGTTTGTTCTGGAACCAGATCTTGATCTGGGACTCGTTGAGGCTGAGCTCCTGGGCCAGGCTTTGCCGCCGCTGCTCCGTGATGTACCGGTTCGCCTGGAACTCCGCCTTCAGCCGCTGCAGCTGCTCGGCCGTGAACGCCGTCCGCGGCCGCTTGTCCTCCTTCTCTGTCTTCTTCTTCTTCAGCTTCCTGGTGCGAGGGCCTGCGGGCAGGGCACACACACGCCGCTGGGCAGGGCCGTGCCGCCGACCGACCGACAGACCGACCGCACGACCGACCGACCTCCACCCCCGCCCCGCCAGCCGCGGAAAAATGGCCGACGGGTGCATTTGTGCTGGTTCCCTGTGTCCCACCAACCCCCCCAGCCCCGGCACAGCCGCCTCGGCGCGGCGGAGGGAAGGATGGGGAAGGAGTGGGGAGGCCGGGGCCGAGCGCGCCCGGGCATCGCCCGCCGCCCCGGCCCCGCCAAGCCGGCCCCGCAGAGCGAGGGGATCGAAGCCCCGCTCGGCCCCCAGCCCGGCACACGTCGGGGTGCCGCTCCGCCCGCCCCGCCGGGACGAGCCGTGCTCTTTCTGCACGACTCGGGACCGCAGCGCTTCGGCCGGGCAGCGGCTTCGCCAGGCAGAGCGGGGAACAAGGGTCACCGCTGTCAGGCACCGGGAAGCTGCCGCCAGCGGCAAACTGGCCGAAGGCTGCCCTGCTCTCTTTTTTGGGGGCCACGACCGTCTCTGCAAGGCCAGCTCAGTCCCAAGGGTTCCTTCTCCGCCGCCACCCCGGTGCCCTGCCGTCACTGCCCGAATCGTCCGGGCTCTCCGGCGGCCGATCCTTGCCGCAGACCAACAGCCCCGCTTGCAGCTCCCTCCGTGCAGCCCAGCCGAATGCAGTGCCCCCGCCTCTCCACCTCCAGGCCGCAATGGGGCCGGCTAAAGTGTCACACAGCTCACCCGGGAAGCCGCCCGGTCCCGGGGCACATCCTAGGGGCAGCGCCCAGCCTGGGGGGAAGGGATAGCCTCTGTCCTCTGCTCGCCGGCCCGGCCCTGCCCGACCAGGAGAGAGAGGAGGAGAGGAGGGGGGGAACCGTGAAGAAAGGGATCTACGAAAATCCCCCGACAGCTGCCGGGCTCGGCGGGTGGCTCCGAGCCCGCAGCCCCCCGCCAGCAGCAGCCGCAGCCGAAGCCAGCGAGGCCTCCCTGCTGCCGAGTAGGCCGAAAGCTCCTCTCCCGGCGCAGCCCTTCCCCGAACCGGGGGATTCTCCGCGGCTCGGCAGCGGCTGTCGGCGGGGAGACGGACGGGGCCCGGCGGGATGCTCGCAGGCTGGGCCGGAGGAGGGGCGGAGGGCGCGGGGAGTGAATAGCTGAGCCCCGGCACCTTGCAGCGGGGTGCCGGCACCTCCGACCGCCGCAGCCCGCTCGTCTCCGGAGCCAAGAGAAGCAGCCGAGGCCGCAGAGCAGCTCCGAGCACAACAAAGAGAGTGGCCGAGCCGAGCCATCCTCCCCTCGCCCTTCTCCCCTCCGGGCTGCAAAGAGCAGGGAGCGTCGGGGAGTACATTCAGAAATCATCCTTTGCCCGAAGAAAGGGAAGGAAAGGAAATGAAGGCGCAAGTGCAAAACGCCGGGCGCACAGCGGCCCTGGGAATCGGCAGCACAACACCCTCGGACGGGCCGGCCGGGAGCGAAGCCGTGCCGTCTGACAGCTCTATCACCTCATCAATCACCCCAGTCAATCAAAGCGGCTTTTCTGAGTTTCAAGTCGCTGGACGTGTCAATAACGGGGGATGGAGACGGCTCGGCCGCAGTGACGGCCAGCGGGGAGCACTAGGCCGGGCAGAGCGGAGCGGGGCCGGGGCAGGGCATCACCGCCTTCCTTGCGCATCGGAGCGGCCCCCGGGCAGGCACAGGGCAGCCCATCCCGGCCCCGCGCCGAGCTGCCGGAGCCCTGGCTGCTGGCAGGGGATATCATGGGGGAACCCACTCTCCTCGCCTTCTGCTTCTTGCAAACAAATGGCATTTAAAACCAGAACATAACGGTGATAAATAAGGGGCTGCCTGGGGCACCTGGGGAGTGTAAAGAGGTAGAAGGGGCGGCAGAACGGGGCCGGGAGAGCCGAGCCGGCAGCTCCCACCGGGACGGCCCCGGGCAGAGGCACATCCTCTCCCTGGAGCTGGGCCCCAAACAGCAGCAGGGAGCACCGGCTCCGGAGGCAATGCGCGGCCTAAGGGCCTGCCTGGCTCGCTGCAGAGGCCCCGGTAAAACAGCCCCTCCGCCACCTTCCTAAAAAGCCCTTTTCCCTTCGCCTGCCAAGAAAACAGTACCTCCCCCATCCTCCCCGCCCCGCCAGCAGCCGCTCAACATGTGGCTCGGGTCTTCCCCCCGCCACCAGCACCCAGGAAAAAATAAGGGGAGAGAAAGCTTCAGAGCAAGGAAACGGCCGAGCCCGCTGCTTTTTTCTCTCTCGGCTCTCACCCCGCGCCGCCGCGCTGCGGAACAACCGGGGCTGCGGCAGGCGGGGCGGGCCAGGGGCGCGGGAAGGGGGTCGCTCTCGCCGGCTCCGCATCGAACCGCTGCCGAATCGGGGCCAGGCGTCACATTCAAATTTGGGAGACTCGGAGGAGGAAGGAGGGGTGGGGTGGGGGGGACGCGTTTCCTCTCGCCCCGGGTGACCCAGGCCACCCTCCCCCCGCGCCTCCCCACGCGAGGTCCTGAACAGGCCGGGAGCCAAAGCCAAGGGGGGAAGAGGGGAAGGGGAGGGAGGGGGGCGACCTTGTCACGATTTAACAGCTCCCAGATGCGCCGCGGTTCCTTACCCGAGGACGGTCTGTCTGAATACCTAGTGCAGTAGACCCAGGCAGGCCACACCAGCGGCTGTTGCGAGTCGGGCTTTATAACAGGTCCTCCATTATTAGAGCCCATGAGGAGGATGGCGGGACTGCCGTGCTCCCCGTACTTCGCCGGGTGAGTCTCGCCCCCGTCGGTGGGGGGCTTGGCCGCCCCCGACGCCGCCGCCGCCGCTGCCGCCGCGGCGGGACTGGCTTTGGCGGCGGCGGCGGGCGGTGGCGGCGGCGCGGAGCCGTCGGGACGGCAGTTCGAGTCCGGGCAGAGGAGGGCGGGCGGGTTGGGCGGCCGGGCCAGCAGCGGGTTGACGTTTTCTCTACCTGAGCTCTGCCCCCGGTCTCCGTCCCGCTCTCGGCTGCCTCCTCCTCCGCCGCCGGCCGGCGCGGGCGGCTCCTTCTTGCAGCCGAAGTCCGGCCTCAGGATGTTGTCGATGAAAAAGTTGGTGGTGCGGTGGGGCGGCGGCGGCGGGGGCGGTGGCGGGGGCGGCGGGTGGCGGCGGCGGGGCAGAGGCAGGGGGCAGGGCGCGGCGGGGGAGGAGGGCGCGGGGCTGGGGGACACGGGCACGCTCTCGCCATCGCTGCCGCTGCTCGCCGGGCCGGGCGCCGCGTCTCGGTGGCCGTGCCCCTCCGGCGGCTCTTCCATGCTCAGCCGCCGCCACGGAGATCGCTGCCTCTTTTCCCCCCCACCCACCCACTTTACGCCCACCCCACTTTGACGGTGGGTGGCGGGGTGGAAAAGGGGGAGGAAAAAATTAAAAAAAAAAAAAAAAA
>NW_020955642.1:456892-528148 GCF_003031625.1 Empidonax traillii
TTTCTTCAGGATCAATGCTGCTATCTAAAAATTAATTTACAGGGAAAAAAAAAAACTAAAAAATACCCTGGCCCCAGTTTTGGTTTTGTTGGGCTGCTGGGGCCGCAGAACAAGCTCCGCAGGGAGGGCGGCTCTGCCGCAGCCGGTCCCCGCGTCCCCGAGCGCTCCGGGCCGCCAAGGGCCGAGTCGCTGCGGGGAAGGGCAGTGTTGGTGCTCACACGAAGCGGCACTAGCGATGGTGGTCCCCCCGACACCTCCCATTTTACACACCGGAGAAGGTCCGAGCGGGCTGGGTGGCCGGAGCCGCGGCGCTTCCCGGCCGGCCGCAGGCACCTGTTCCGGCTGGAGCCGCGCTCCTGCCCGCGGCTGTTTACCGGGCATGCGGGAAGGGCAATTCAGGGCGTTTTCTGTTTCTAACGTAACCGAAGCCCCCCATTTTCCCCTCCAAAACGGCGGCAGGGTGGCGGTGGGTCCGGGGAGGCCGCGGGGCCCCACGCACCTCTCCGTGCCTCTCCGTGGGGCCGGGCCGCGTCACGTGCCGCCGCCTATATATCCTATATGTGCACGGGTGCGGGCTCAAAATACACCTATAGCTCTATCTGTGTGTGTCTATATGACTGTGGTACCTTGCGCGCTGAGCTGCGGTGCCGGCAGCAGCGAGGCTCCCCCATCTCGCCCTGCTGCGCCGCCCCGGCTGGATGGGCTTCCCAACCCCGGAGGAGCGCCGGGGAAGCGGCCCGGCCCGTGGCTACGCTTCCAGAAGGCGACCGGCACCGGGAATCGAAGGAGACACCTCTGGGTGTCCGTCAGTTGCTCCCCGGGTTCCCGGGAGGCGTGCGTGTGCCCGCACCTCGAAGCACGTTCGGTTATTTTCTGTACGGGGGAAACATTACCGAATTGTTACCTCCAGCCACACAATAATCCCCTAAAATAATAGCTGGCAGAACAAAATCAGCCCTGGAATCAAGAGCTTCATCCGCAATTAAATGAATGTTAACCCCCCCCCCCTCCCCGCATTCACAATATCATATCATTTACTCGCACCGAAATTGGGTTTATTTATATTTAAGTTAGCAAAATTGAAATCTTTATCCCAAAAGCGAGCGTGGGTACTTAATTAAATTCTAATTAGGACACTATCAATATCCCATTTAGCCACGTAGCCTTTGTGAGCCGCGGTCCCTTTCAGAGCTGTAAATGGGGGCTCGCTGCCTTATCTCTCCTGCAAGAGACGCCTTGAGAAGGGCTGCAAAAGATAATTTATAGGTTTTAATTACTCTTCATTCCGCCTGATCAGCTTGGCGTTCATCACAGGACGGCGAATAAAACCTGGTCAAAAGCACTGTCACTATTCCCTGGCAAGACGCTTAATCAAAGTAAGCAGGGCCATATTACACGCTGCGAGCTTCTTCACGTAATTTCCCAGCTGCTGATAAAGCTAGTTGAATAATGCTGCAGTCCTTCGGAGACACCATTTACAGAAATGACTTTATTGACGGCTTAACGTCGGTAATTCATTTTACCTTTCATGTATTGGGAGCCCGGATTTGTTACAGTAATAGGATGATAAATGTCCTGGCGGCCCTATAGCTTTTATTATTGAATACAATACACACACCCATCCTTAAATGTTCCAAAATTGGGTAACAAAAGGGAGAGAGAGAGAAATCGAAGCCTTTAACTATTTAATTTGCCTTCCTGAGCACGCGCGGGGGGGAAGTGTGTGTATGTGCGTGTGTGTCTGTGTGTACGTGTGTGTGTAGGGAGGGGGATTGTTTCATCTGGAGTCCTCCCTTCTTCCAGAAACTGTTCTGGATTGTAAAGGCTTCTCTATAAATTGAGTAGGTTTGTGTATGGAGGGGGTGGGGGATCGGCTGGATGAATGAGGAGGGGTTAAAGGAAAAGACGATGTATATTTCCAGGCTGGATATTTTTTCCATCGCGACCCTTCCTATCTAAATAGATAAATATTACTCCCCGGCTAGCAGGTAGTTACAGTAATCGGGGTAATATGTCTGCACACGGACGGCTTACGGACGGAAGCTTTAAAAAAAACCCGCTTCTTAGATAAGGTTCCCTCTGTAACTTGTGGGTGCCGCTGGGTTTCGGGGCCCCCGTCGGGGGGCCCGGCCTCCCGGCGCCCCGTGCCTGCTGCCGTCGCAGGGGGGGCCGGTCCCGAGGAGCCGCCGGCGCGTCCAGTGGGGCCGGGGCACCGGGGGCTCCCCCGAAAGTGTTGCAGGGCCGGGGCCGTGCTGCCCCTCGGAAGTGCCGCGGTGCCGTCTGAGTCTCTGGCAGGTTGGTGTCCCCACCGGCTCTCGGTGCTGAAGCTTGGGTCAGCCATCCCGGCATGGGGCGGGAGAAAATCCAGTCCGGGAGGCGGAGAGTGGCCCAGGGGCGGCAGAGCCGGGGAGACGGGCTGGGACCCCCGGTGCCCGCCATCGGGCTGTGCGGAGGGCACTCGCATCGCTCCCGCAGCACGGCGCCAGCCCGCGGTGCCCACATCCTCTTTGGAAACTGGGCAAAATAATTTCTCCGATTTCGTTGCATTTTTTTTTCTCATTTTCTTCTTTTTGAGGAAGGCCATCAAAGGAAGGAAGTTGTAAAATTGAAAATAAAAACAAAGTTAAAATTAGATTGAAAACCATTGTTTTTATTTTTTTCTCGGCGCCCTTATAGGAAGGAGGAAGTATAGAAACGTGGTTAATATACGCTGTGGTAATCCTATTTCTAGGTCTAGATCAGATCTCATTGGGGCCTTTGCTGAAGGACATAAATGAGTTGTTCTAATACAATAGATTTCATCCTTCCTACAGGGACTGGCTGACCAGAGGTTTTGTTAAAAGTGAATACGAATAGATTTCTGCTACAAGTGCAGCATTATTATTATGAGCTGTAAGGTCAGACTATACATTCCGGGTCCCCAAAGCCTATAGACCCTGGGAAAGGCGCGGGATATACCACGTCATTGTACCTGACAGTCTCTTCAATAGACTAATTCAATTATCGCTTGGGGATTCAGTCTTCATTGAAAGCAATAATAGCGGTGTAATTCGTTGGTAAATAGGTATTGGAAACAGCCCCGCTCGAAACTTTTTTCGGAGCACAGGTTTATATCTCTGGGATGCAAAATCTCTCCTCGTAGCAGCGCGGGGAGCGGGGAGAGAGGAAGGGATGGTTTTTATGGAGAGGAGGGTCGGGCTGCGGGGAGACCCTGGCGCCACCGGCCGGAGCGGCAACCCCGCACCCCGACCCGGGCGGGCAGCGCGGCCGCCCCGCTCCCCCGAGAAGTTCCCGGGGCGCCAGGGACGTTGTACCCTGGTGTCCTGGTGCAGAGTTATGAATCAATTACCATCCAGGACCACCCCCACCCCAGCAGTGCAGCCTGGCTATCAAGTCACGGGGAACTATAGGAAAGATTTAATTTTATTTACTTCATTGTCTGTCCCCACTTCCCAAGGGGGACAGAGACGAAAATACCCCACAGAAGTTTCTAGGGACAGGAGAAAAAACTGTCTTTCTTAGAGACATTATTAGTTTGTTTATTTTCCTATAAGAAAAAAAATAAAAGAGAAAAAAGGAAGGAAGGAAGAAAGAAAAGAATGAAAAGGAAGGATAAAAAGGGAAAGAAAAGGGAAAATTGAAGATGAAAAGAAAAAGGGAAATAAAAACCAAAACTAAACAAGAAAAGAAAAAAACCAAACAAACAAGCAAACAACAACAAAACTTACAAAAAAAAAAAGGAAAATAAAGAAAGAAATGCAAGAGTAAATAAAAATAATTTGAAAAAAAAAAGGAAAAGAAAGAACTAAGGAAAAAAGAAAAATTACAAGAACCCAGAAAGATAGGGGCAGGGGAAGAAGATTCATAGAAAACAGGAAAAGAAAAATTAGAAGGAAAGGGGGGAAAAAAGCGGGAGGAAAAGGGGGGAAAAAAAGAAAAGAAAAGAAAAGAAAAGAAAAGAAAAGAAAAGAAAAGAAAAGAAAAGAAAAGAAAAGAAAAGAAAAGAAAAGAAAAGAAAAGAAAAGAAAAGAAAAGAAAAGAAAAGAAAAGAAAAGAAAAGAAAAGAAAAGAAAAAGAAAAAGAAAAAGAAAAAGAAAAAGAAAAAGAAAAAGAAAAAGAAAAAGAAAAAGAAAAAAGAGAAAGAAGAAGCTCCCTCCTTTCCAGTGGCCTGGCTGCAAACCCTTTCCCATCTGCTTCCAAGCCCCCTCCCGCCTCCCACCCACATCTGCAGCCCACCCTACCTCTCTGCGAGCAGCTCAAGTCACCTGGATCGGGTGCCTTAAAAGGTCCCAGCTCCCGGAGATGTTTCTCGCTAGCTGGCCGGGGGAGCAATAGATCCGAGGAGGGCAGCGGCATCCTCTCGCCCGGCGAACAGCTTCGGTGGCTGCCTCTGGCCGCGGCTGCTCCCTGACAATCTGGTTTAAGTTACAGTGAAGGTTTCTGAGCGCTGCTTTGCCCCATTTCGGGACAGATACTCCTGTTCCCTCGCTAAAAACGTTACCAATAGGGGCTGAAAGTTCCGTGGAAGCTTTGGGGTCTGCAGACGCCTCTGCTCCGCCGGGCCGGTCCCAGTCCCTCCATACGCCTCATCAGCCGCACACCGGCTCGGGCTGGCTCCGACCCGCTTACATTTTAAAATATGTTTTCAATTTCCTCCGGCTCTCCCCACCTATGTCTCTCCCTGCTTCCCTCTCAGCTCGGGGAGCCGTGGAGCCCAGGGAAGAGTCGGGAAAACTTTTGCCATCCGCCCCTGCGGGTGGCGGCGGGGCCAGGGCGGCTCCGCAGGGCTCTGGCGGGCGCAGGGGGTGTCCTTGCTCGGGGTGGGGGGATCCCTGTCCCGGTAGGGTGCTGGGGCCCCGCGTTGGGAACGGCACCCCGAGACTTTTCCCACCTCGAGTGGGTGCAGGGCTCTCCGTGGTAGTACAGCCTTTCACTTCCCCGGCTTCTGGATATTTGGCTGACAAAGGGGCACAGGCGGGACTGGCGCCCACACCGCACACCGCTGCTCTGCCATGGGTGTAGGGGCAGGGGCTGTCTGCGTCCAGCTCCACGCAGCCCCGCCATGTCTCCCAGCCCACGCGTGCAGCCCTACCGCACTCTCTGCGCGTGTATTTGCCTGTCAGGTTTTGCGGGTGCGTTTGTGCGTCTGAACGTGGGTGCAGCGAGGGCGTGGGGGAACATTCGCTTGCACACACGCTTGTGCAAACGGGTGTAGCTGTCAGCTCAGGGGTTGCACACGGGCACGATACCCCTCCACCACTAGTCCTCCCTGCCTTCCCCATCTGCCCGAGGGCCGCCCTGAGGGGCTCCTCTTGGCAACCCCGAGCCCGTCCACTGCCCGGGAGCCGGGGGTCTGTCGCGGTGGGAAGTTTGCCCAACTCTTCGCGCAGAGGGATGCTCCCTCCTGGGGTCATCTCCTCGGCTCTCAGGCGCACACCCCGCCCCAGGCGCCTGTCTGCAGTGGTGGCAGGGGCTCTCCACCAACGATCTTTTGGTATTTTACCCTGAAGTCTGAACGACAGCACCGGTGTCGGGGGACGTGAGTGTCCCCTTCCGGTCCGCAGGCAGCTCAGGGCTTTGTGGCACTCCGTGCCAGTGCTTTGGAGAGGACCCGAGCCCCATGCCCCTCATCACAACATTTCCGTCCCCCACTTCTGTCACTTCACATCCCTACGGCCGGGCCGTGACTGCGAGACGGGCCCGGACCCTGGAGGCGATACCGGCTGGGGGGTTCCGGCCTCCAGCGGGCCGGGGTGTAGGCACTGGGGAAGCTGAGAAGGGGAGAAAGGGGGGGGTTAGGGGGGAAGAGAAATCCTTTGTGGTTTTGTCCTCCTTTGTTCCGGAACTAACTTGACCAGTGTGGCTGGGAGCAGCACGATTTAGATTGGAAAAAGCAGGGGAGAGGGGGGCTCTTTTGATCCTCATCGGGGAAAATGATGCTCGGGGAGGTGGCCGGAGGCGCTGACACCGGCGCTAGTCTCTCTCTGCGGCGTCTCACAGCAAAATTTCGTTGAAGGCACTATTTCTGCCTTGCCTGGGAACTTTCGGCTCTAATTATCCATGTTTCTCCTACGACCCGGGCTTGCTGCTCTCTGCTCATCCGTTCCCAGGGAGAGAAAACAGTGTGTGCAGGGCTAAAACGCAGCAAGACAAAATAATCAGCTTTAAAAGTACGTGTTCGCTTGGGGGTGGGGGACAGGGAAAGGGGCAGAGAGTAAAGCAAAATAAGTCTATTGCCTGGAGTAATGATGCAATGTTACTGCTGCCCAGTGGCGGTAACCGGAATTGGGTCATTTTAGGGACAAACGCCGGCAAAATTCAAGTCACGTCCACTTTTGATATAAGGATGTGTCCTCTTTAAAAATTGTTATGCAAAAGACTGTTGTACGTGATCTTCTTGCAATAAAAAGCAGAAAGTCAAATATCGGAGCCCAAGTCAATAATGTATGAACAGATTAAGCAACCTTTCTCCCAGGCAATTATTTCAGCAATTGAAAACCTCATTCGCTCCAAATTTCAAAAATAATAATAACAATAGTAGGAAAAGTAAATAAAGCCCAGTGCAAGTGAGATGGTCTCCTGCTCTTTGGCCCTTGCTCGGGAAGGGTGGGTGAAATTTTTTTTTCCAGCTGGGAAGAGTAGCCGAGAAGGTACTTAAACCAGCAGCAGCCTGAAAATCACAACGATTCATAATAATCTACGGACTGTGGGAGTAAATAGGCATATCGCGGGGCCACCGGCCTGCCGGGGTATATTTGTCCTTAAAGCTCGGGGTAAATTAAGTTTCCGGCTGTGTAATTCTAACAAAAGGTGATAGAAAACGCACTGGGGGAGTAATAGATGGTGGCACCGGGGATCAGAGTGGGGAATGGGTTTAATGCTGATTTATGTGCCGAGGGCCGGGGCGCGCCGCCGCCGTCGCCTCCGGGGGAGCAACGCGGACAGCTCCTCGGGTGCGGGAGCTCCGCCGGCTCGTGGGCTCTGCGGGTGCATGAGCTCCATGGGGGGCGGCCGTGCTGAGCTGGGCCCTGAGCGCGGCCCGGAGGAGCCGCTGCCGGCAGGCGGCTTGTCCCGGAGCTCCCCGGTAGGGAAGTTGCTGCCCTGCGCGGGGAGTGACACGCGTCCCTGCCGGCCGAGATCGCCAGGAGATCCCACGGGGAGGGCAGGGGTTCTGGTAGCAGGGAGCCATAGGCAGAAAGCAGAGAGCTGCGATGGGTTTCCCCGAGCATCCTTGTGTCTAAAGTTGCTGCAAAACTTCGGGAGAGAAAACCCTCAGTCACACACTGCTGGCTACTTTTTCCCCCGCTTTCTTGCTTTGTGTCCCTTGCCCCGTGGCTGCCGGGTACTACCGGCCACGCAGCAGGCAGGATTGCCTTTGCGAGCCTTTCTCTGGCTCCACCATAAAAACTTCCCCCCGTCTTCACCGATTCTGATCTTGGTCTTGAATTTGGTCAGTGGTGCAGTGGCAATAACTAATTATTCGTTTCTGTTGCAAAAGCAGAGAGCAAGACAAAAGCAGGGAAACTGAACTTTCTGGAGACAGTCTGGCAGACACTGGGGTCTGCACCCTCCTGGAGAAACCGTGAGGAGGTTTGAAGTGAGGGATGTGACTTTAGACCCAGTTGGGGGCATTGGGGCAGGAAGATGAAAATGTTATTTGGGAACAACGATTCCTCCCCGTGCACAATTGAAGAGGTCTTGTGAGAGCGCCAAGATGTTGGAGCACCCAGCCCCACCGACCTGCTACAGCTGAGACCCTTTTCCAAGACACGCCAGAGTACAATAGAATTACTCGCTAGCATGGCACTTCACCTGCACACCCAGCCCTGCAGCCAAATCCCACATCCCTCTCCAGACAGCAGCCTTACATTCCTGAGCTAGACAAATGATGAAAAAGTTCCAGTTACCGTCTAATGAAAGGCCTCCATCTCCCTTCCCCCAGAGGTTTCCGATGCACATATAATTAGCTCTCAATATTTCATGAATATGGGGTTTTACTAATTCCTTTTCACTCAGGAGATTTCGCATTCGCCGTTTTGCCCTCTCTGTCATTTTGCACAGAGCCGTGGCTGTGGGAAGGGTGGTTGCAGCTTGGGGTGGGTTCTTCTTGCTGGATTCACATCCTTCAGTCGCCTGAGGCCTCAGCCCAGACATCATGAGAGACACAGATCCCAAATGGAGGACCACAGCTTTTTTTTTTCATGCAGGAAATTAAATGTGCTGTGGGATTTTGGTCCTTTGGGGC
The DNA here is from genome assembly GCF_003031625.1 of Empidonax traillii. Classification (NCBI taxonomy): domain Eukaryota; kingdom Metazoa; phylum Chordata; class Aves; order Passeriformes; family Tyrannidae; genus Empidonax; species Empidonax traillii. Next base: position 465,138 of record NW_020955642.1, read on the forward strand.
AAGCATTTTTTTGGATGGGTAGCAATTCAGGAATGGGTCTTATGTTTCTGAGTTACAGCATGTTTTGGAGGGAAATTGGTACTTTCTGACCAAAAAAAGCAGTCATGTCAGGCAATTCAGGATGTAGAGGTCAAGCTAAAGATCATCAAGAAATGTTCCACTAAATCTTAATGATCTTCCACAATAACGGCTCCAAATTGTCTGAATACTACACAATTGTATTAGTAAGAACAACTCTAAGCCCCCAGTCTGTGTAATGAAGGCAAAGACTTTACCAACATCATCTTTAATTTTTTCCTTTTTCCTCCAATCATGCCAGAGATCTTGATTACATCTTTTTTTTTCTCTCATCCTGCTCCATCCAAATGTATGTGCCTCGAGTAAAATCACATAATGATAGCTCAGTCCTGAGGGAGTTTTCCTAAATACACTGCAAGAACAAAGTTTGGCTCTTCTGTTCAAGCAGATTTAGACTAATGGACTTTTCACCACATCCCTCAGTGCTAAGCACTGGCATTTGCAATGCAGCAGATGAGTTTCTGTAAAGGCAACCCCCAACCAGAAACAGCTCATTAAAAATCCCATTATCCCCATAACTCGCTTATTATTAATTTAAATGACTGTCTTATGATTTGTAAGAGGAAAACAAATCCTAAAACAAATGATACTTGGAATCATTGAGGCTGGTGGGCAATGGATTTTATTTGCCACACATTTTTAGTTGGATGTTAAAGAGGTTTTCCAGTTTACAATAATTGCTGTCTCTCTATGTGGTCCATTGAAGGATAGCTTTGTTTTCTCACATTAAACTTTGTGAGTCACCAGTTTCTGTGCTTTGCCTGTTTCTTAATAACAACTTTACACTTATATGGGTCTTTTTCACCCTGCAATTCTCTAGCTGTTTAATAGGCAGCCAAAAGGAACTGGTGAAAGGGAGAGGAGCTCCCCAAGTGACTGACGTGAATGCAGGATCAGAACTTGCAGACATTCAGCTGAGCTCTGAGTCACGTTCAACAGGATTTTTCCCTGTGTCAGGGCCGGAGAGTTCATTCCCATAATCTCTGTCTGTGGGTGTGCCACAGTGGGATTTTTTCTGTACTCATCAATCCCTGGGAGTGACGGTGAAGGTAGTGAAAGCCCACAGGAGCTGGCAAGTGGTGGAGGTTATAAACTCAGGCCTGTGCTGCCTACAGGGAACATCTCAGAAGCCCAAAATATCTCCTTTAGCTCTCTCGGGAGGGACCTGCAGCAGAAGCGGCACCCTAAGAGAGAAAGGGATTATCAATCGTTGCTCCAGGCTGAGGCAGCCAGTGCTGAGACCCCATCAGCTGCAGCCTCTGCTGTGAGGGATACAAAGCCACATAGCCACTGCTCTGGTGTGCAGGGAACATTTAGCAGAAGGGCTCCCACAGAGGACTGCTCTCGTTTTTACTGTTTTCTGCTGCACTGTGATAATTCTTTAATTTGGTCTTCAATGTGTACTCTTTGCTGTTTGCTCCACTACTTCAGAAGTCAATACAGCTTTTTAATCCAACAACGACTGAACAATTCACAGTTCCCATCCATGCATTGAGGGAGCGTCATGCGTGTGACCTTACAGGCCAAATTCTCATCTGCAGGAAATCGCTGTGGAGAAGGGCCTTCAGCAAGTGGGGTTGTCCCAGTGCCAGTGTTCCAACTACAGACTCAGCAGAGTGCATATCCCAGGGGTCTGTACTCACTGCAGATGGAAAAAGCCCGGTCCCTTTCCTGGGGTTATTAATGCCTTTTTTTGTCTAAATGCTGGTTTCCAGAGACATCTTGTGGCTTTCGCCAGCTATCACAGCTGAGTTGCTCCACATCCCAGCACGCTGCTCTTCCTGCAGGGTTGGACGGACAAGTCTCTTCCCAGGCTGCTTGCTGTTTGCACCCTGGGTGAGGTTAATTTCTTTTACCCCTCAGTGTGTATTTTCGGCCTCGTGGGGCTCTCACATACAGCTTAGGCTAGTGTATGGGTGTTAAGCATCAGTGTTGCAGAAGAGATCTCTGCAGAGATGCCAGTGGAGTGAAAGCCCTGCCAGACCAGACTGGTGTCACCGCAGGACACCTGTGTTCTCTCTCTGCATAACACCTAGCACTGGCACCTCAGCAGCTAATGCAGCCCAGTGTTGTTTGGTTGTTTGGTTTAGTTTTTGTCATTATTTACTTTGATGACAGTACAAAGACAGAGAAATAAGAAGCAAAAGTGTTTTTGTGAGAAGTGGGGGAAAGGCAGTGTTGGTGCCTGGCAGAAGTTGGAGGTATGGCATGAGTCCTTGCGTGCTGCAGACAGGAGGGCCCTCTCCAACCCTTTCAGCAGAAACTTCCAGGAGCTGCTTCTCAGCTTAAGTGGGAGAGATGAACCCCAAGGCGTTGTGAAAGATGATCTTTTTTGGAAAGTGGGTTGTAGGAAGCAAATAGTGAGAATTGGATCCCATGACTGTGTAAGTCCTGTCCATCCCCATGCTGACTGCACAGGCAGTGGTGCAAATGCACAGTCCTCCCAGACTGCAGTGAACAAGGCACTACTGGGCTTTTAAAATAATTTCAAAAGTAATGAATTAGCAGTAATTATTAAAGAGGTAAGGAAAAGTCATTTAAACCACCCAGTGTCAACAGATCTTTTCTAGTAAACCTCTTTTTTAGACAGCAAGCCCATCATTTTGTCTGCAAGTGTGGCTTGAACCAGCAGGCATGGGCAGCCCTGAGCACATGCAGTGCTGCCAGCCAATTCCTCACTCATGGCCACAGAGCACAGGAGGGAGCAGCCGGGTTCAGGCAGGGAAGTGAAGGCTGTTCCTCATGCCTCAGGCACCCCAAGGATTTCCACAGTGCCATGCTATGCAGGATCTGTCTGCCCAACACACAGTTAATCCTCCTTCCTTTCAGTGGGGAGACAGCAGCTACAGCTACGGTGTCTGAGCCAGCAGATTGCTTGTCTCCATCCAGCCAGGGATTCCCTTCCGATTGCACAAAGAAAGCTTCACAGATCAGGGGTGATTTTAAATGTGTATCCCACAGCCACACTGACTCTTGCTGGGTCCAAGCCATCTATGCAATCTATACTTTCCCACTGGTGTATAATTTTCTTGGCGCTTTCCTTGCAACAGGTGGGCTGTAATATAAGGAAACATAATGTGACTGCTTCACTCTCGACTAAGAGGAAAGATTTACTACAGAAGACACATTGCTTACAGTTTTATGGAGATTTCTTATCTAAAGCCATGTAACACCCTACGGTGGGGGTTCACAATGTTGAGAAAGTCTCAGAACATCCAAAAAAATGTTTTCAAGCAGGAAAGAAGCCAAGTTACCATGTCTGTGCACAGTATCAGGACGCTGGGCTGGGAACTGTAGCTGAGATCACATGGTGTTCTAACCCCATTTGGCCTGTCTGGTGTCCAAGGAACCTTATGTAATTCATCCAGCCCTGGAGGAGAGAAGACACCACAGATGAAAAATTACTTCCCAGGTGCCCTGCTCTCCGTCCTCGAGCTAATCACTGGTGTCTCCATCCCAGAGGTGGCCAAGCCCATAACAGCCTCTCACATCCATGAGAGCCCAGGAGACAGATCTCTTGACCCACAGCTGTGATCAGATCCAATAGCCATTACTGGTTATAGTAAGGTCTCCTGGCCTCTGCATTGCTGCTTGAGGTGGTTTTCTCATGTGGGTTTGTAGTTTGGTATAGTGTCCACAGCAAGAACCAGCCCCTCTGTCACAGGCACTGCTAAGCAACAAGCCTGTCATGAGTTATGACCACTAAACAGCAAGGCAACACTAATAAATCTTAATCCAAAGGCTGATAAACTGTAAAACACAACATAAAATATGATGCATGGGTTGGTGTTGAGCCTCCAAGCCTCTGATCTCTTCCCATAGGGGCAAATTCTGGCTCATTTTTACTGATGGAGCTCAAAGTGGGCCAGCTGCCATCACCCAGGCTAAAGCCGACCTCACGACTCTTATCTAAATAATTCCTAGTTATTAATAACTTTTATAGCTGATACGTGGGACTGAATGGTGTGTGCTTTTTCAGTGAGGATAAACCATTCAATCACGTAAAGCCTCGCCTAAGAGACATTGCTAGATGAATCATTTAGGTTGATTGAGGGCTGTGTAAGTGATATATTAAAGATGTGCCAAGCAACATTCTTTGATGGGGAAAATTATGTGTTTTCTGGCAGATTCATAAGCTAAGGAATTCATCTGTGGGTTTTTCAAGAGATTATTGTCTGGTATGTGTGTGTATATATGGGAATGGGAATACCAGTCAGTCCAGTTTAATAGATATCCAAAATAATCTAGGTTTGCTGAAATGAAACTGTCAACCCGGGCTAATGCTGGGTAAACTTTTGACTCATCAAATCCAAGTGATTCTTTCTGTGACTCCTATGCCAAGAAAAATTTTGATCCATGGGCTTCAGAGACAGGAGCTGTGTGGGACATGACCAGCAGAGTTGACTCAGTGAACATAGTTCCCCTTTAATGTCAAGAGCATTGGTTGCTAGGACCACTGAAAGGATGGTTTAATATTTCTGTGACTCTAGAAAACTTTACAATGATGTGAAAAGTGCAATAGTTATAGAATGCAGTTCAATATCTCTTGCTTTGATCCATACATTAAAAAAAATTCCAGCAACAACCCTCTTTCATTTAAGGTGATCCAAATTGGGATTTAAAACTGTCTAACTAGGAGGAAAAATTTACTTTAGCCCTCCATGAAATTTTTGGTGCCTATGATGCTATCCCAGGGCAAACCAAAATGCCTTCAGTTCCACATCCACTATTTCAGGGTAGGCAGGGCTGGGCACAGGGTCTGGCCAGGAGTGATGTCCAATCCCACACTGCCACCCAAACAGCAGCTTCCCAAGGGAAGCCCAGACAACTGAACTGGTGGTTGTTTGCCATTCACCAACACTCACATCAAGGAGAAGGGAGAAAACTCATGACCAGAGAATATATTTTGCAATATCTACATAATTTAGAAAATTTTTTTTCTTTTTATTCTGCTGAAAAATCAAATGTGTGTCCCTGCCCCTTTAAGCCCCACACTGCCTCCTTTCAGCTGAATTCTTTCTTTTTCCACACGTTCAGTATGGTCTTAGTTTGGACTGGCATTCAGCTCTTCAGGCTGTCTTTTAAAGGTTTACTTCAGTTTATGCAAGTCTGCGTCTCTGATTCTGAATTTCACATCAGAAACATTAAGACTGCACTGCAAATAGCAGTGTGTTGTACAACCTGAACTTTATATTGTCACTTTCACCAGTGATCTAAATTCGCATCACTTTCTAAGCAGAGTTGATTTATTGTCTCATGACCTGTTTTGTAGAATTCCCTAGTTTATAGTTGCTACTTTTCCATGCCTTCATTACACACTAAAATTTTATCATCCTCCACTGAAAGATTTTAAATCACTGCTTAGTTTCTGTCCTATATCCTCCATCCAAGGGCATACAGCACTCCTCTGCAAGCCTCCTCCTACCAGTTGAAAAAGGATGGGAACCCCCATCTTGGCGTGTTTCTCCCTATTATTTCTCTTCCTTGTCTTACTCTGCTGCCCGCTGTGCACCAGTGACAGGAAGGGCTCTCCTTGCTCTCATTCAGAGAACACTGTTCTCCACAGAGATGAGAGAGACAATAATTAATAATATTAACTGTATGTCATGGATAAAACTAGCTTATGAAGAGCCCAGAGAGCTTGCAGATGGGGAGCTTATGGTCGCATCAATCAGCTGAACAAGCAAATGAGAGAGGCAGGCCCTTAAGCCCATTTACTCAGTAGCTTGGTACTCTGCAGTACTCAGGTACTTTGTCTGTCTCTCTGTGTGCTTTATAAGGTTATTGTGACCATTAGACATCTCACCTTCACATTATCCATTATGGCTTTGAGAGATGTTTAAAGTGATCTTCAAAGAAAGCTTAGAGTTGCTTAATGCTGTGGAGGGAACTTTAACAGCCAGTAGCCTGGGCGAGGTTTAATCCACAGGGAAGCAGGTTGAGTTGAGATAAAACTCCTAGAGTGGGCTGTAGATCTTTTGCCATAAAGTAATGGCCAGTCTTCGCAAACGAAGAATCTGGAAGGTCTTTCCACCTTCCAGCCTGCGCATTGGATTTTTTAGGTGAGACACAGTGTGCGCGGAACTGAGCCCACCCTTTAATCCTAAAGTTCATCTACCAGGGCCAAGCGAGCTTGGACAGTGGCAGCGAGGTCCTCAGGACGTAGATGGATTGCCTTACAGGGCTAACGAGCTCCATCTGCCCGGGGAGTGTCCTGACCGGGAATCAAACCCGGATCTCAGCGTTGACAGCGCCACGCCTTAACCACTTGACCACCAGGGGCTCCCATACCTTTTTTCCATACTCTGCAATGGAAGGTATGGTTTGATTTTGCTCTAATGAGAAAATAAATGCTGGTCTGGATGCAGCCTTGGCCGCTGAAGGGATATTTTTCTGGCTTATATCATGGAGAGGACACAAGGTGAAGGTAATAATACTAGGTCAGCCTGGGCAGAGGGCTCTGCCAACTGCAAGTGCACAACACTTAGGTGATGGATATTTCTTAATGGTGATATAAGTCTAAACATACTAATTTAAGGCTTCATGTTTGAAAGGTTATGACTACCTGAATGGCTTACCAGGCAATACTTATTGCTTTTCCACCACTACAATGTTGAGACTCCCCACACACCTCTCTTCTCAGCAGAATATAGCCCAAAGGACAATCAAGTTTAGTTAAACATATCAAACTGGCCAGTGTCTGCCCCAGTAAAGAAACTAGTTGTACACTCCCAGCTAGTCTTCAAGGAGCCTGAGCTCCTCAGCTGGTTGAACCAGATAATATCTTTCAGCTACTTGTTGGAAGCACAGCATTCCTTGGGAAAACTATGATAAACCCGGCACTTAACAAGGCTCACAAACCAACTAAACAGCTGTGGGAGACATTTGGTGCATTCAACAGTAAAGACAGGAATGCTTTGAAGACCAGCTTGTAAGGCAGAGCTCTGTCAAGTAGCTCCGGAGCAGCCCGGCAAGCGGCTGAGGCGTATGGAGCAAGCTCAGCCTTTATGACTCCGCAGCCCTGCAACTGCCCACCCGGCTGGCGGGTCCGTGATTTATCCAACCCACATCCCCAGGCCGCTTTGCTGTTCTCGCTCCCTGCGTTTTCCAGGGCTCTGTTTCGCATTAACTCATCAGCAGGTTGCAAAGTTAGCAAGCCTGGAGAAAAGCTTTTTAAGAGAGACCCTGCAGCTCCTCATCCTTTTACCACAGAAGGAAGCTGGAGGGAGGAGGTCGCCTCCTGTTCCTTCCAGCCATCAGTTCCTCCTTTAAGCAGATGTGAATAGTCTTAATTCCTTGGCACACAAGGAAGAAGTGCAAGAAAGAAACAGCCTCTGAGCTAGTCAAAGTCACTGATGGCTTTATATTTTTACAAACTCTTCCTGTTATTCAAAAAGTACTGAAGAGCACTGCAGAAAATGCAGTCCTGGGGTACCAGCCATTTACCTGGATCTGTTAAAGATGGTGTGCGCAGAAATATATAATTTTTTAATTTTTTTTTTTTTCTACAAGATACGATATTGTGTCACCTTCCCTCAAAAGAAAGCACTGAAGGTGCTGAGTTTCCACATTGCCCTGTATCGTCTTCTGCCAGGAGGTGCTGAGAATTTTCTGTCATGGGGCATGTGCCAGGGAGCTCACAGCATTGGACTTGGGAAGACGGAGGTCAGACCCAAGTTATCCTCATGCAGATGCTCTCAGAGACTGAAAACTATCCAGGTCTTTGAGAAAAATGTCTAGTTTACTCTGAGTTGTTACCTCTAAAAGGAGATCATAGAATCATGGAATCATTTGAGTTGGAAAGGACCTATTAAAGTCACCTAGTCCAACCCCCCCAAAATGAGCAGGGACAACTTCAACCACATCAGACTGCTCAGAGTCCCGTCCAAGCTGACCTTGAATGTTTCCAGGCACAGGGCATCTGCCACCTCCCTAGGAACACTTTCACCTCATTACAGATGATGGATTATTTCACTGAGTCAATTGGTAATCAGTGGGATTTAGAAATATTTGGTTTTTTCTGAAGACCAGTGACACTCACAGCACTAACTGAGGAGTCACAAACCTTTTGCTTGCAAAATATGCTCTCAGTAAAGCCCATAACAGCCCTGAGACCCCTTCTTGCATACGCAGCAAAGGAGAAGGTACTGGCCAGTTGTGTAACACCTCTGTGAAACCTCTAGTGGTATTTTGAATTTTCAAGGTACATATTTACATATCAGAACTACGGTTTCATTTTTCTACATGGAAAGATTTAAGCAACATCACACACACAAAAAAAGACCTTCAACAAAATTTTCCTCAAATATCCTGGACTTTTTCCACACCTTTTAGTGCCTGTCTAGAAGAGACAGAGCTCATGCTAGTGAGCAGTGAAGGTTTAGCCAGGGCTTGAGGTGAGCCCCGACTGCACCCCGATGGTCAGGTGTCCCTGCAGCCCGGGCAGAGGTGGGATACAGGCTGGGCGCTCGCAGCGCTCCGGCGAGCACCACAAGGTGGGGTTGCTGCAATGCTGAACGGCAGCGGCTCCGGGCCGGGCAGCTCCCCGCTAATCGCATCCATCTCTGTGTAAGACGAAGTTTCTAATAGGCAAAAGCCAATATGAGGTATGGTAAGGTATATTAAGCAAGTTATACTTAACCCTGCGTAGCTTGCTTCACGCCCCTGGAAGTTATCCTACATTGTACCTCCTGCACAATTCAGTATTAAAAGCTTTAGAAAATGTCGGTGCAAGGGCAATTTGGTCCTGGAGTCCCCAGGGCTTTTACTATGGCCTAGAGAGCCAGCACGGAGGCTGCTCCTAAGGCTGGGGTAAGTCTTCAAGACACAGCAAGGCTCAGGGGAAAGAGGGGAAATCAGATGTGCCTCTTCTATTTTTTCATGCGAGAACAAGGTGACACCACCATCACAGAAAGGTGATGGATTTCAAGCAATTAAGGGAGCCTCTTCCTCTAGTGGCTCAACTGTGCTGGAAAACTCAGTGCTCCGTGCTCCGTGCTCCATGCTCCTGCTCAGCATTACTTGGTTTTCAGAGGCAGTGAGAGCAATTCCTGCACAGAGGCAGCAGATGATGGCTCCTTAAAAACTGTAAGAAGCTATAGAGCCCTGCCTTTCAGGGCAGTGTGCAGCCAGTGGGCAACACAGAGACATTTCCCTCCTGCACATTGACCATCTCCTCCTGCTCTGAAACACTTGGTGCCAGGAGTGCCAGGGCACAGGGCTGTGTCTGGGATTTCCCCTGACAGCCATGGTCATCCTGCTCTGTCTGCACCCCACAGGCATCACAGGCTCCTGTACACTTCAGGCTGGGTGAGAGTAATACTTCCCACCAGCTGGGAATGGGATGTCTGACATAATGAATATAGGCAAACAATAGCTGTGATACTTCTTGCAGTTAACAAAGTGTTTGACAGCCCAGGAAAGGGAAGTGGGAACTTGATTATAGTCCTCAAATATGCAAGAGGTTATTATGAAGAAGGCAGCAGTCAATTGCTCTCCATAGCTACCAAGGGGAGGACAAAAAGGAATGAGCTCAACATTTAGCAACAGAGCTTAGTAATAGGCATTTGGGGAAAAAAAAAATCCATTCTGACTGTGAAGGTAATTACACATTAGGACAGGTTATCTGTGAAGGACTGTGAGTCTTTGAGTTTTAAGAGCACACAGCATAAACATATGTCAGGAGTCATCTTAAGACCCTCCCAGATAATACCTTTTGCTTTTATCATTTTAACATTTTCCTCCTGCAGGTCTTAATTTCACATCTCATATACCCAGGGATGAAGCTTTTCAGAGAGGATCTCTGTGACAGGGGAGGGTTTTCACTAGCTGTCACCCATCTAGATATGGTTGTAGGAGCTTCTCTGACACCACTGGAGATGTCTCAGTTGTTTATTCAATTCTATTAGTTCATACATTGCCCTGAGTCATTCCCACTTTGCTCCCCAGGACCTTCCTCTTCTCTGAACATCCCATCTCTTTGCCCCTCTTCCTGCAGAACTAGCCTTGGGTTTTACCTGAAGCATTTTTTCTCTGTACAGAACGCCTTCTTGCTGGACTAGGAGTGCATAGAGGAAAGCATTAAGTCTTGATCTTGTCAGTGCAGCCAGTAGGGACTTTGATCTTGCTCTAGAGTCATGCAACATGGGGCAGAGCCCTCCCTAAGCATCAGTTCAGCAGCAGCCTTGGCCTCCTCAGAAAAGGTGTATGGGTGAACATGATCCCACAGCTCTGCTTAACCAACTGATTTAATCTCAGTATTAAAGCAGGGTCAGGAACAGCAAAAACACTCCTCAAATCAGGGCTTCATGGAGCAGACTGGGCACCCCAGGGTCATGGGGTCAGCAGCACCCTGAGGCAACTGGGCTGGGACTGCTTGACCAGAGGCAGTAGATAGCAAATTTTCCAAGTAGTGACAGAAACAGCAAATACTGGGAATAACATCCAGTTACTTCAGGAAATCCCTGAGCTGAGAATGACTGGAGGCTCAGAAAACCATTGGGAAACATCATATATATGTTCCTATATCCCCTTCTTCTGCACTTTCCTAGGCATTCACTTTTGGTAAACCTCAGGCAGTGCAGTGGGCTACCTAAGGCTTTGGTCCATTTGAGCCAATGCATTCATTCATATACTACAGTCAAGAGAAAGGCTGAATGGGACTGAATAGGGCTTAGAAAATTACAGGAATTGTTTCTCTGCAGGAAAAGGTTTTCCTCACACAGTCCCTGGTGGGAAGTCGGTGTTTCAACCTTCTGACAACTCACTTTCTTTTTTTAGTAGCCTTTCAGAGACAGGAGGACGTGGTCCGCAGATTCACAGACTGACGCCTGCAGAAAAAGAAAGTGGATGAGTTCTGCAATAATTTACTACTGTCCCTGGCCATTTTTAACCCAGCTGAAGAGCTGGCAGCTGATATTTGACAGTAGCAGCTCAGAAGAGGAAGGCAGTGCTTTGCTGAGAGGAAGCAAGCAAAGTTACAGCCCAACCACAGCAAGAACAAGGGAATAGGAAGGGAACAATGAGGAAGGGTCATGAATATTCTCAAAATGACAAAATGTTCATAGTTTTGCGGTTTTATTTTGGGGACATGACAGAAAAGTTACATTTAAACAGCAAGGAAGAAATTCAGTTCTGTACGTAATTTTAACTCTACACAGCTGAGGAGATGAAGATGTTCATCTGTGACTGCTTTATCTTTGACTCTGTCCATCCCCAGGTGAAGCGTCATGTACAGGAGTTTATTCTATATCTCTGTATTCTTTTTCTTACTCAAGTGGTATGAAACACTAAGGTCATGGGTGCAATTAATGCCACTGGCAGGAACTGGAATTTCCTTGCCATGCTTGGATCAGCTACAGTGCTGCAGCTCACCACTTCCAGAAACCTGGGGTTTGTAGACCTCAAACTTTTCCCCCAGCCCTGGGGCCTTCCCACTGTGAGCAAATCTCTGGGGACACGTGGTAGGAGAGGTAGGACTTTGCTTCTGGCTTGGCTTGGCCAGCTGATAGAAGAGGATGCTGAGGCAGAATGAGCCTGCCCATGTAGTGGCTGCTGCGGGGGTCTTGTCATGGCTATAGAAGTTCAGTTATTCCTCCCTTGCTTCCACATGGATATTTTATTGTAAAACGTACAGAAAATCGAAGATGGAAACGTGTCAGCCCTGCCCACTCGTACAAAGCAGAACACAACTTTGTGTGGCTTCCTTACAGCTGGGCTGGCCAAGAAACCAGGAGCCACACGGCACACAGTGGGTTTGCTGAGCTTCCTCTCAGTGGCCAGCCATGTCCGGCAGGTGAGTGACCATAACCACCCACTGCAGCAGAAGTGGAGCTCAGAGAGTCACTTTCACTGAAATCTCTGTCATACCTCTATGTCAAACATGGTCGGGTCCACCTTGGCTTCGTGGCTTCACATGGGGGAAACCCATGGATGTTTCCATCCTCCATGCTGTGGTCTCCCACCCTGGGCTGCAGATGCACCAGGAGAAAGCCGCAGCTTCAGGCCATAAACCCAGAGAAAATTGCAGCATGGCAGCTGTGTGTACATGAGCAGGCTGAGCATTTCACAGAGAGAGAGATAAACAGCTGTTGAAAAACAACAGAAAGTTTAGCTTTCCTTCAGCTCAGATTGCACAGGACAGAGTTAAGGTGTAGTTAGAGACTGCTCTGGCCAGTGCTTTAAAAAATGTCTGGGTTTAACATGTGTTTATGTCTGAGTTTGACCTAAAGGATGTAAAATGGCAAATCTGAAGACTTTGCATTAAGGTGAACACTTGAAAACAAGCCCAAGTTGTCACCTATGGCCGAAAGTTGTTGCTGGTGTATACAGTGTCATTAAAAGCAAGGAGTTATGCTATGAACTCACCTTTTTTTGGTTTTGTTTTCATTTTGTGTTTGTAAGACAACTTCAAGAAGGCAAAAAGTAGTTCTTCAACAATCCCAGTAGTTAAGTTTCATTTCTTATCATCTTGGCAGTGCAAATTTGTAGTAAGGACCTCCCCATGCGCCTGTGCATTTGGAAACCTGTGTAATGGACTTTCCCAGAGGAACATCATTCCAGAGCAGTCACTACCCTGGGAGCCTGGCAGAGGTCTTCTGTGCTTCTAGTTCACCCCTCAGACACTCACGAAACCTCATAAAACATGAATCTCTGGCATTGATGGATGTGAAGGAGCATGGAAGGAGCACAGCATTTAATTGCTCCCAATAAGCAAAGTGCTGCCAAGTAACTCAGAGGAGCCACTTACCCGGAGGTAGCACAGCCACATGCCACACCCACCCACACCTCAAAAAGAGAACTGCCACTGGGAAAAGAAACTATGTTTTGTGTTATTTTCTTCTTACTTCTCTGTATCATTTTTCTGAGAGAACCCAACAATTTAGCAAAGGCCACACCAACAACTTCTGCTCATCTCAGCTCTTTTCCTTCCTCACACAGGGCCCAGGGGCCTCAGGATGGTGATCACAGGGGCTTTTCTCCTCTGTGAAAACTTTCACATCCAAACAAGGAGAGATCAGAGAATATGAGCAAAATGGAATTTTTACTTAGTTCTTTTCATCCTTAATCCTTTCCCTTTCTCTAGCTCCAGTAGAAATATTTTTCCCCTACTGCCCTATTGATTATCCATGGAGGATTCAGGGATACTCAAACCTGAGCCACACTCACCCAGTCAGCACCAGACACTTGCTGTCCAGTGATGGACAGAAATGCCCATCAGACAGACCTTGATATTAGAAATCCAACAGGACTTGCTTATTCTTTGCTGAAAATTGGATTATAAACTATACCTTCCATAGCCAGGTTTTTCAAGGTGGGCCTGTAAAGATGCATCTTCATCCATGGGCCTCTTCGTGCTCTTTGCCCTTAACTAAAATGGATTTCAAGAAGGTGTTCAATCTTCATGTTATTTTGAAGCAGTAAGTCTTGGCAGGGCAGGCAGTAGAAAAAAATAACAGTGTATTAATGAAGAGTGGGAGAGAAGGTCATTCGCCTGTTATTTGTAGCACAATACCTGATAAGAGGTCATTAGTCATTCAAAACCACTGAATGACTTTAATTAAACTTTGAGCTTTGAGAGCTGGGAACAATCTGCTGAACAGACTTTCAGGGCAAAAAGACAGAGAGAGGGAGGGAAGGGGAGTGGGAGTTGACCAAAATGACAATGAGCTTAATTAAAGCCAGGAGGAGCACTGGCAAACTCTCATTCCTGAGCCTCCCAGTTGGGTATTTATCCTGATGCTACAGACCTGAATCTTTCCTGGGTCTGCCTGGCAGCAGCTGTGACTCTGGGTACCATGGGTTTGGGAGGCAAATTCCTGGGCTCTTCCCTGTAGGACTGGGTGAACCAGTATTCTGTAAAACACACATTTTTTTTCCCCTCCAAATACTCTGTGTTTTATTAAAATAATTGTTTCTTTTAAAATTATTTTGCACTTGGAGATTTTCTTCTCTGTCCTCAGCCCAGGACAGAGCTGAGAGGTATAACTGAGCCATTTGCTGGAAGAAATAAATACAGGAGAACAGGAGCATGTGCTTGGGATGCACAAGACCAGATTTCTCAGAGGTGTTGAAGTTTCCTGGCATTTTTCCTCTCGCTGTCCACATAATCCTGCTGGTGGGCAATACAGCAGCTGGTCCTCCCTGCGCTGGGTCCAGGATGGCAACAGGGAAGAACTGATGTGGAGGCAAAACAGCATCTGGTGCTTTTTAGGGGGAAACCTTGCAAAGAACTATAACCAAACTTGCATTTAAAGAGAAGGAAATCATCCTGTGAAGGGAAGAAGTTGGTTCTACACTGTTAAGGGTAAAATCAGGTCTTCCTCACTGCAGCTTCTCTCTCCAGGGTTGCATCTCCAGCACCTCTGCTTGCACTGGGATGTTGAGACATGTTGATATATGTGCTCTGAACAGCTGCAAGGCAGACACAGCCAGAGCTGACTGTGAGAATATAGGAGGGGGGTTGTCCCCTGCTATTTGGTATATGCAACATATCATAATTAAGTAATATGAGCTTGTTGCCAGTCTGGGGCACTGCCATGGGACAGGGATGTGTTTATTTCCTAGGACAGCAGATATCTCTACATGACTTTTCTTAAATTACTTTTTTCCTTTTCCTTTTTTCCTTTGGTGTGTGACAAATGAACCTTAAGTGTTCTTATTAGTACACTGAGGAGCTGAACTTTGAGTAGAGTCTACAGGATGCAACACCCCCATGAGCTGCTGATTGTTGTCCCCTTCCCATGATAGGTCACTGCCAGACAGCTTTCCAGGGATATTATTCACATGCCAAAATGCATTAGGAGTTATCCTTGCTGAGGGCTTTATCTAGGAAAACACTAACAAAAATCAGACAAAAGATGCCGTTTCTTGCCCCACTGACTGTGCTGGTGCTGGGGGACAGAGTAGAGAGCCAGGTACAGGGGGGGTCTTTCCTCCTCCTGCCACCAGCTGCTCATGCTCATTCCCAGTTAGAGGTCCCCATGCAGACCACCAAAGGAGAGCCTGCTGGCACAACAAATCATCTCCTGGTAAGGTCATGCTACTGGAGACATCACATCAGACCTTTGAGTGTACCAAATGAGGACTTTTCTTGCCAGCAGGGCTATATCATCTCTACTAACAATGTTGCTAGGCTGACAAAACACTGTCTAAAACAAAAGTTTTCTTGGCTCAGCTTTCTGAGAGGAGGTGCAATGTTTTTTTCTCCACAGCCAGCATGCTTCCATCAGAAACATGTTTCACCATAGACCAAGCCCTACTGCTATTGCAAAAGGCAGCCAACTTAGACCAATGCCTAACTTCCCATCTGCTTGTCATTAGTCTGGATCTTTGTGATCTCAAGCTGGAGAATGAAATCTGTGACCTTGATCCGCTTTCTTTTCATTTTGCTTTCGGATTTTTGAAAGGCCACTTCTGATCCTGAGCTTCGGGTAACCTATGGAGGGAAAGTAGGGGACAGTTAGAGGAAAATGTACACCCAAGACTCTCCCTAGATTTGAGATCCCCTCTGGGTCTTACTCATCAGATATCCATCCCTTGTCTGGTTGAGGGAATGAGCTCTGAATGTGAGCTGACTTTCAGAAACTTGAGCTCATTTCTGCTTTGATAATTTTTTTCCTTAATGATGCGAGCTATCAGACTGTCTCTCTCCATAAAAGAACACCTTTCTTTAGCTTGTTCTGATGGACTAACAAATAATGCATTTATTTCTGGCACATATATTTATTAGTATGTTGACATCTTTTTTAAAATTCTCCCTACCTCAGGCCACTCCATCAATCCACAGTACTTAAGCAGAGACTTTTCAATGCACCACAAAAGAGAATTCAGTTTAATTTTTTTTTCATTACCTAAAGCAGGGCCATGTCTCCAAGGTTTCCTTAGCCCTATACAAAGACTCACTGCAAGCCAATATGAATTCTCTTTTAGAACTCAAACTTCTCTTAATGAGAAAGGTATGATTTCATAAGTAGATCTGTGCAAGACTGATGTTGTGCAGACAAAATCTTATAATGATTAACACGTGGCACCTCGGTCCAATTCACTCAGCTATACACTTACATTGCAGGGAAAGCTGCTCACCAGCTTGCTCACTTGGTGCAATTTAATTAAAGAAATTAGGACATCCAGAAATCCACTGCAATTGTCACATACTTTATTGACACCAGGAGCTGTAATTTTTTACGTCTTTCTAATATTTTTGGCGAGGAGAGGGTCTTGAAGCCTCCGTTGCAAGGCTTCTGCAAATCCCTTTCAGATGTGGCTGGGAGGGGAGCAGGAGCCAGGCTAACTGGCTTGGCATCCCTCTGGTTGGACTGACCTCCCTTATCAATCCCCACCCAGTCCAGTGCTGGCAAACACACCGAGCCCCTTGCACGCTCCTGACCTCTGGATTTCAGCCCCAAAGTGTGAGTGAGGTCAGCCAGGGCTTCTGCTGGAGCCTCACCTAGAAGGAAGTGTGGTTCTGAGACACTGGTCTTGTCCTTCTGTGGCCCCAACATTATTGAAGATGACAGCTTTGAAGGGCATAAGAAGGGCTTTGGGGACCATCACAGCTTCAGGGTTGTGCTAGCTAGTGTCCTCCAGCTCTCCTGCTCCGCTGACTGTAACAGCAGGCACAGAAATGCTCCACATCTTCACCATGGCTGCAGCTCCTCTCATGCCTTTCCCTGCTCCTGCCTCACCTGAAGCCTGCTGACATGTCCCAAAAGTTGCTGTTTTAAACCAAAATCCTCACACCTTGGGAAGGTTAAACAACCTACAGTATGGACATTTTCACCAGCTCAGCTCGTTTGAACACAACAGTGAATGTAAATCAGTGGCTTCCATGTAGAATTTCTCGATGTCATCAAGAGTGCTGTATTGAACTAAAGATATCTGACTCATTAATAAAGGCAAATAATGGCAGGCCAATCTTACTATTTTATTGAGCTAGATTTAAGTATTTGACTGATTAATGAAAACCTATTTCTAACTAATTTCTCCCCTTCCTCCTTTCTTTTAAAGTACATATACATGCGTGGTTTTGATGTTTGTTTTTGCTTAAATTTTGCCTTCTGCCAGGTTCCCTGGTGGCTAGGACAGAGGGAATTTATTAAGAACCATACTTTTTTTATTTCAGTGACTACCATCTCTGTATTGAACCAGCCTTCAATGACACCTGGTTGTTCTTTGCTCTGCCACTGCCACATTGTGCCATTGTCGTATGGACCTGCCTTCATAGGCAACACACAGAGGACATGCAGCGCCTGTGGCATGAGAAGCCCTTTTCACAGAATCACAGAATGGGTCAGGGTGGAAGGGACCACGGTGGTCCAACCTCATTCTAGAGCACATGGCACAAAACTGCATCCAGATGGTTCTTGAATATCTCCAGTGAGTGAGACTCCACAACCTCCCTGGCCAATTTATACCAGTGCTTGGTCACCGGCACTCATATTCAGGTGGAACTTCCTGTGCATCACTTTCTACTGGTTGGCTCTTTTCCTGTTGCTTGGCAGCACTGAGAAGAGCCTGGCTCCACCAAATTTCTGTCAAAACTCTGCTCAAATACCCATAGGTATGTGAGAACAGCAATACTCCTGAATTAATGGTGTTGACAGCTCCAGCCACTCTGCCCAAGACTTTTAAGTCCTTAGCTCATATTCAAGTGTGAGAATCCTAGAGGCTCACTGCTTCCAGTTGCTTTGGTGAAAAACAAAAAAAAAGCAAAAGAAAAAAAAGCAGTTCAAAGGGAAAGGTTGGAATTAGGCAAGAGTCAGGGCCGTGGGGCAAATTCTAGTTTTTTTCATCAAGGCAATCAAAGCAGTTCAGCTTTGCTTGATCTGTCATTGCCAGTGTAGCAGGAGGAAGGGAATTCCCAGCTAGTTCCCAGAATAAGGTGTGTGTTGATTATGGAAAGAGGCACAAAAGCCTGAAGGTCAGTATAAAAGATTTTTTTTTTCCCTAGAAAGACTTGCCCACACGTCAAGCAAGTTAGCCACTGGCAAGATCTGAGCATTGTGTGATTCTCCAGAGAGGCATTTGACGCTTGCACTCAGTTTCTTACAAAGAAATAAAGCATCTGAAAGCATGAAAAGAAAGGAGAAATTTTGTTTGCTCTTTTGACACCATCTTAAGTCACTCCTGCTACTGACATTAGCCCACTTTGTGAGACACTCAGAGGAGAATGTTGAACCAGTGCTTCACTTTTGTTTCTGCATGGTAAAGGAGCAGTGATGATACTTGTCTTTCAACAACTGTAGAAAAATGTGAACTGTGAGAACCACCAGCTTGCCACTGGTTGGTGAGAAGGCAAGTCAAAAGGTTGCACATACACTCCAGTCCTAACACACCACCCATGTGCCCACGAGGACAAGAACAAGCCTTACTGATGGCCCTGGAGACTCTACCCTGTTCTCAGCGCTGTGGGACTGGCACACTAAGCCAGCAGCACCCACTGCACTGTCCTCTCCCAGGCCCCCACTGCTTTGACCAGGGTCTCTGCTCCACCCCGTCAGATGCTTCATCGTGTTCTTTCCATCTTTCACCAGTTTCTTGTTCCCTTTCCCTGAGGTACTTCCTGAGGCAGATACCTTCACACTGAGAAATAGTGGAGAATTAAAAGAATTAATTAAGAGTTAGTTATCATTGCTAAAGACCATAATGGAGAAGAAGCAGTCAGTTATTGACCCTAATTAAAAGAAAACAACCCAGCCTGATATAAAGGTGAAATCTGTGGGGAGCAATGCAGTGATTGCAAGCTGACTCTGGTTTATGTAAGAGCTGTACCTTGGAGGATGGCAACGAAGATCCCAATAAAGGCACAGTTTCCTTTTCTGTCCCTTGCCCCTCCCCATGTGCTGGTGCTGGGAGTTTCACACTCAAGCTTATCATTTCCTAGCAGGATGTTGAGCAAACTCAGGCACACGTAGCTGTCACTGGCAAGCACGAAAGTCACCAAAAGAGAATCGAGGTTCTTTTGCAGAGCTACGCCGAGCAGACAGGAGCAATGCCATCATGTCAGCACCCAGAAGAGCTGCACAGGAGGACAGCAAAGGGATGTGAGAACAGAGGGCAGGAGATGAAGGAAGGAAATTCAAGGGGAAAAGTCATGACTTCGGGTCTCTGAAGCACCCAGTGTCACCATAGCAATTACGGGAAACGATTTAACAGGAGGGCTGGTTGTTGCTCTCTAGGGACAGCAGAAAACCGAGAAGCAGGGAAGCCTGGAGCATTTTCAGGGTCTGGGCTTTAATTCCTAGCACTGCACACATGTTTTACAGGACACTTGCTTTGAGTTAATTCTGTATGGACTGCTGTCAGTGACGGTTTCAAGCCTGTGTATATAGCTGCTCACACACATGTTTGCTCTCTGCATTCACTGCATAAGGGGCATGGGGTGGTTTACAGGTTAATGGATTTTCAAGCTGAAGTGTTCGCCAATAGCATTCAGGACATGGGAATTTGTGCCAGAAACCTTATCAGAGACAAACCATCCCTTGGCATCCTTTAGTGGAAGCCCAAGTATTAGCTCCTTAATATGTTTACCCTGAGATAAATCCAGAGTAATGCATTGATGTGCAGGCAATTAATTGGGATGTGCCCCAGTGCAAGGACAGTACTTGATAATAAACCTCTCTAAGAATGTCCTTCTGAACAGTGTGATGACTACCTGCCTAGCTTAATGTCTAAAAATAAAATGACCCTGAACCTCACATAATCCTGGAGATTTTCCTGAAAAAAACATGAGGGCAGATTAAAGACATTCTTACCTGGCTGGGCTGGTTGTGGGACACACACCTGGCCAGAAAAGACCACAACAACACCTGCAGCTGCTTAGCAAATCTAAAATGACTCTTGAATATTAAAAGCCCAAGGGGTGGAGGAAAGTGGAGATGTAGCTCCTGTGACACTGAGAAATAGCAGAGAATCAAAAGACACTCTGAGCTGTGCTTAGAGAAGTCTTTTTGGCCTCATCGAATGCATGGGATGAACCAAAGCATTCCAAAAAGAGGAGCATTAGGGAGCAGCTGATCTCTCCCTACAGCATTGAGCTGCTACGTGCAGAGCAAGCCCTGGGAGATGCCTCCCTTCAACTATAATTGCAATGTTTATAGCAGATCATTAACATATCTAATCCATCCTTTGTGGGGCTGGTTTTTTCATGTCGTGTTATCTCTCCTGTTTCTAATCTGGTCTGAGATACATCCAGTCCCCAGGATCAGCTCTTACCCAAATAGGGGACAACTATCTTCAGGTGAGGAACAAGACACTATACAAAGACTTTGAAAACAAAGTTGCCTGTCAGGAGCCTCCGCCTTGTAAAACATATTTTTCTGCTTTGAGGGTGGCCTGCTTAGCCAAGCCTGACTATTTCACCATGCTATGGAGGCTGCCCTGGTATTAATTCACCTCAAAGAGCAGGTTGAAGTCATTAAAATATTTTGCAGGTGGTTCCTTGAATTCATGGTGCCGCTGGATCCAGCCTAAAGGGGAAAAAAAAAAAAAAGGAGGAGAAGAGTCAAGTTCTGATGAAACACAAATTAACATAACTCATAGAAGGGAAAGAAAATCTGGTTTCAATCTCTACAACAAAGCCAAGCAACACATCAAGCTAGAAAGGAGAAATGTCAGCCAGGCAGTGCTGGGGATTTTATTGCTTTAGCACAAGTGTTTCTCCGCAGTCTCAGAAGTGCACAGGTGCTACTGCAGCAGCCAGACCCCCTGAGCACAGGTCTGGCCATGCAGTGACGTGGGAGGCTTCACAACAAGGCCCCTTCTTCCACATGACTAGAGGCTCAAGGTTTGTTTTAATACCCTGGCATTAGAACTTGTCTATTGGTCTCAGTCTCTCCTCTGCATGGAAACTCTCCATGTGATGCACCATTTCTTGCCCTTAGAGCTGGATATGCTTTTTTTCAGGAGGTGCCGACCGGGGCTGATCTGGGTAGTCAGTGGGACACCCACAAGGGAGAGCCCAGATCTGGTACCTCCATGCGCTGCTGGTGGGCAGATCACTCACATCCTGCTTTGGCATCCCCTGAATTCAGTAGTGCCTCCTGATATCCATGGGCATCAAAGTCCTTGGTCTTTCCTCAGGGAGAACAAGGCATTTTAGCATAAACACCATCATACTGGGAAGCTGCACTGGGTCTGAGTGGGATGAAGGTACCATTCTCACAGCAACACAACAAAGTATGGTGGTGTGCTGTGGATTTGGGGCTAAACCATGGTTGATACACTCTGATGTTCTGGCTATTGTGAGCAGAGCTTGCACAGTGTCAAGGCTGGGAACAGGCTGGGGTTGGATAAGAGGCCGTGAGGGGACACAGCAGGAGCTGCTGACCTGAACAGACCCTGTGGATATTCTGCCATGTGACGTCAGGCTCAGTGGTAGAATTTCAAGGAAAGAAGGAGAAAGTTTTTCTTTCATACATTTGTCAGCCCAAACAATCCTCATATGTGCTGAGACCCTGATTGCCAGGAGGCAGTTGCCTATCTTCCTGCTGATGGGAAGCAGAGAATGGATTCCTCTTTCTGCTTTGCTTGCAAGTGCATCTTTTGCTTTCCATAATAAACTACCATGAGTCTTCTCACTTTCCTGCCACTTCCTCCCCATCTTTTAGGAATGAAAACTGAAAGAACAGTTGAATGGGTGTTTTTCTGATGGCTGTGGTCAATGTGCCACAAGGAATCATGTCAAAATTTAACAATCTTGTACATTTCAAAAAGACAAAAAACTGAAAAATCAGGTAAAATGGGGGGGGGGGGGAGGTCCTTCATCATCTTCACTGCCCTTCTTTGGATGCTCTCTAATAGCTTAATATCTTTCTTATATTGTACCCAAAACTGTCACAACATTCAAGGTAAGGCCACCCCAGTGCAGAGCAGAGTGGGACAATCCCCTCCCTTGATTGGCTGGCAATGCTTTGCCTGATGCCCCCCAGGACAGGGTTGGCCCTCCTGGCTGCCAGGGCACTGCTGGCTCATATTCAGCTTGCCATCAACCAGGACCCCCAGGTCCCTTTCCTGGCACTGCTTTCCAATATCTCATTCCTCAGTCTGTACAAACATCCGGGGTTGTCCCATCTCAGGTGCAGAATCCGTCACTTCCCCTTGTTGAACTTCATGTGGCTGGTGATTGTCCAGTGCTCTAATTTATCAATATCTCTGTATAGGAGCTCCCTGCCTTTGAGGGAGTCAACTGTCCAGCTCTGGTCACTGCTGACTTTGCAGTGGACATGTATGGGCTGTGTCACATGTCAAAGCATAACTATTTGTTTTTTTCTGTGGGAGAGAAGTGTGGTCTGTGGGCAGGATTATTTTTTGGTCTGAAGCCAATCTGCAGAAACATGAGTGCAGGTATTGGGGATAAGGGTTAGACTGTCAGCTTTTCTGGCTGCCACTTTCACTTTAGTCTAGAGGTGACAGCAGAAATGGTGGAGGTTCCTGCTTCAGCTTACCTGATACAGGACTTGTTTGTGCCACCACCTCTTCTTTTCCTCGTCCTTGGAGGGGCATGAAAGCCTCCTGAATTCTGCATATTTATGCCCAAGACAGTCTGCAGTCAAATAGATGAGTTTGGAAAAATTAGCTCCTTATGAACAAATGGAGAAACACCTCTCAGCTGGGGTATCTTCAGCAAATCACAGCTTCAGCTCTTTCAGGATAAATGGTTATCCTGAGGAGGCTGACATCTGTCCAAGTACCCTGGCAGTACCACTGCTGGGAACCCCCGTGTTTAGCTGTTGCCACGTTGGAGTTTGGTGTGACATCTCTTTGCTCTGCCATGAGCTCCTGATGGTGGCAGATGCCCACAGCAGACAACAGTGGTGGAAGGACATGAGAAAGGTATCGGGTATGGCCAGGGATGTTTCCCTCCACCAGCCACTTGCTGACCACTTCCTATTCGCTCCACCAGCAGTTCCCCCCCAGGCCCGTGACTTTGAGGCATCTGTTCATAAAACTTGGTTTAGATGTGGTGGACATTCACAGGGAAAGCATGGGGAGCACCTTCTGCCTGTCACGAGCCACTGACATCAGAGTGCAGGAAGGGAAGGGATGAACTAGAGGACTTCAAGCTCTTCCTTGAAAGTCAGCAGAATATGTCAGGGGAAGCAGGGTGAGCAGCAGGAGGAGAGGGACCGGGGCTTCCTCACAGAGAGCCAGAAGGATAAGGCTGATGGCCCAGCAGACACATCCCGTAATGTGCTGGAAACTTATTCTATTAATAATCCCATTGTTTCAGCAAAACATCAGCCTAGGGAGATTACACTGAATCAGCAGTTTCTTTTCTTTTTTCTTTCCTGATTTAGTAATCCTGATTGCAAAATCGGAGTTGACCTATTGCTGCAGTCAGTGATGGTGCAGTGAGAAATGAAAGGCATCAAGAAAGCAGGGTGGGAAGCAGGAGCAGTGAGCTCATGCAAGGACTGAGCCAGGCATGCTGGCACATTATCTCTGGCATCCACAGTGTGGCTGAGATACCCACGTGCACTGGGAAATCCGCTGCCTGTGCGCAGAGGCTGACACCCAGATAGAAACACACCATGATGCTCCCAGGCAGCCAGATGCTCACCTGAGCAGTGGGAATGTGGCAGCTCACAGAACTGCACAGGGCTACAGCAGCTAGAAATAAAGATTTGACTAGCTGGGTAGCCAGCTGCAGTCGGAGGGATCGTGATTTTCTCCCCCAAAACAGAGAACTGTATGCTGAACACCAGAGCAGTGAAGATCAGGGCTGTCAGAATCAAGGGTGTCTACCCCTACTTTGCACCCATGCCATCTGGGTCACTGAGAGTGGCATGGCCACAGCATGACCATCAGTGGTGCAAAAATTTATCCCTAAACTTTCTCAGGGAAGGACTGCGCAAAGATCTTCTTGCACCTTTTGTCTTTAGGAGGGCTTTTGAGAACTACAGTTGCCAGATTATTTTTAATGCTTTGAAGTAAAATGGATTTTACTAGAAGTATTGTTAAAAGCTCCTCTGCTGTAAATGTGCTTGCTATGTGCACCTGAAATCACATCCATCCCTATAAACATCCACTTGGTGGCACAAATGCAGTCATTCTCAGCTCATCACCTGGGCCAGCAAGAGTAGGTGGCTTCAGGCTTGTGCAGAATTCTCAGCTGGACCCCACAAACCATCAGAAATGGGCTGGATATAAACCCTTATCCCAGTAAGGAGGTGATGCCATGAAGGTAGAGGATGCACAGGTCGTTACTGTGGCTCATCTGGTTGGTGATAACCTCTGAAGTCACCCTAATTCAAAGGGATATCTGAGCCCTTCACAATGAAGCAAATTATTCCAATTCCTACAGAGTGTAGCAGAAATGTATGATAATGGAGGATTTCTCTTCCTCCCTGCTGGTGACAAACCAGTTCACAGCTGCACAAGCACATTTAAAAGAAGAACACAGAAGCATATTTAAAAATCCCCACACATTTTTGGTTTAGGTCTTTCAGAGGTCTGTACATCAGGTGCAGAACAGAGGGCTTCACTTTGCACACAGGGTGAGGATTTCCAGCTCACCTCTACCTGAAGCTTAGGTCACACTTTACTGCATGGCCAAGCAAAGCAGTGAGGATGCAGCAGCCCCAGAGATGAACACAGACCTGCAACCCAGGAGCAAACTGTGTGACAGGGACTGCCCTGCCCCTCGAAGAGGGCAGCACGTGGTGGTGGCAGCGTGGATGAAGAGGGCTCTGCCCAGCACCTACCAACAGCTCCTGCCTGTGGATTTGGGCGAGTCAGTTTGCTTTGCAAAATCAAAATCAAATGTGACACAAATGGAGATGCCAAGATGCAAAATACCGTGATGTGAGAATGTGAGAAAAGAAATGGTGAAGAGGTAGGAATTGTGTCCCTGGGTGTGAAAAATGGATCAGGGAGGAAGTAGGAAGTGGAGAGACTGCAAGGAGGCTGCAAGTGTCTTCTCCATACCATCCCAGAATCATTTAGTTTTCAGCATCCCCCTCCCACCATCATTTGTTTGTCTTTACAGCTCCTCCTGATTCTTTCCCTTCTTGGACTTCAGTAATGCACCATCCCTAAGGTGTCATCTTGGTGCAAGTTACTGTGTGTTTCACTATTCAAAGGCCTTAACTTCCCCTCCCTGGGGATGGATCTCCAGGCTAACACTGCACATGACATCTTGACTACATAAGGAGATTTACTTGTGTCAAGAACAAAATGTCCATCTCATGCCTAACCCTGCTATAAAGCAAAGATGTTGAATAACTCCCAGTTGAGACTCTTTCAGGATCCTGCCCAAGGCTCCGTGGACTCCAAGTGAGAACACGAGAACAGCTGAACTTCTTAGCTGTGGGATTTTTTGAGGAACTGTTCAAATTACCACATCAGAGTTCTCAGTAGTTTATAAAAACTGAGCAGATAGGAAATGCATATCAGAAAGCATATCAAATCAGGAGACAGAGAAGAAGTCCCTTCAGTCTTTTGTTGCTCATAATCTGACAAGGCTTTAGGTTAGCCACGAGAAATTTGTCATGAAAATTAAAGACAGGTACGGGGAAGATCGAAATTCAAGTGATATGAACAGTCTCAGTATTTCCGACAAGATTGGGTTTGCCTCAGCTACTACCACAACCTTTCAGATAAGTGGTAAGATCTCTTTTTATTGAATGGATTTATATGGATTTTATCTAGTCTAAAACAAAACAACACATAAAAATGAAATGTTGCATATTAAATACTTTCTACAGTGATTTTGCTAGTAAATTAACTGCCATTTAAAAATAGAAGTAAGTCAAAATATCCTTTCTAGCCAAAAGCTGATGTGATCATCAGAAAAGAAATTAGTTATTTCCCTGTTGTAGAAAATGACTAATTTTCTTGAGTAAAACTTTCATGTCTTAATAGTTAAGATACTGAAATCACCAGACTGAATAAAAAAATGTAAATTTATGAATTTTTAGCTGAGTATAAATACTTAATTGCTGACTAAACCATTCTATTGTAAAACCAATTAAAACATTGTACTCTTTTAAAACCAAGACTTTAAACTCCTGATTACATTACTTTGAAAAAGGAAAAAAAAAAAAACAAAAACACTCAATTAAGGGTAACTTACTGAGTGTCTGAAGTAGTTATTAATACTTCTGAAATACTTTTCTCTTCCTGAAGGGCAAAATTTGACAAAGCAGTTTATTTCTTCTACTCTCTGCCAATAATGAATTGTTTTACATGACTTGTCTCCATTTGTTCTTCAGTTTAGTTTATTATTGATTTTTCGTTGGTTTTGATGCATACACGGATCACTGTTGGAATCGCATGCGTGCAGCACTCTGGATGGAGAGGGCATTGCTTTGAGCAACCCTCTGAATGGCAGCCTGGGACAACTAAAAGTAATGGAAACAAGATTTTTATTGATATAGAGAGGGGAGGACCACCATATTCATACTTGTTATAGGCTGGATTAATTCTTGATGGAATTGAGCTGATTAAACTGGCTAAGGAAAAGGCAGCCAAGTGAATTGCAGTGCAAAGCCCAGAGGAGAGGAAGGCAACCTGCCTTCTGACAGGATCAAGCACTCTCATAGACGAATCTTTCTGCTCCCCATCACTGGAAAACACTGTTAATTTATTGTGACCAAACCTGAAAGGCTGGAAGCAAGCAGATTTTGTAGGGGAGAGCATATGTGGGAGGGTACCTACCCTACTTCTGTTGTTTTTCAGAGCCTCAAGGCCAGAGAAAACCATCCACATGCTGTGCTCTAACAGCCCTTGGCGTCTACCTGTTGCTGCTGACGGTTGGCCAGGGGCTGCTGGTGCACAAAGGTAATGCCACAACCTCACCGTAGGCTTGGCATCAAAAGAGAGCTTTGCTGGGCACTCTCGGGGCATGGGCGAGCGGGAATGAGCACGCAGAGCGGAAACCTCTGAGGGAGCACAGAGGCTGCTCCGCACACCAGGAGGCAAAGCAGCCGCTGCAGGAAACTATTCCCCCAGCCCCAGACATGTGCTTTGCATTTGCAACTCCTGGCTGCAGCAAGGACTGGCACACGAAAATCACCTCCCTGGTTCAAACAGGGGTGGTCTTTATCCCCGGGTGTTCTCCCCAGGTGCTGAGGAGCTGCTCTGCCAGACAGGCATTTCCCAGCTAGACCGGACAGGGAATATTCACTGCATGGGCTTTTTGTTTCCTCAGTGCTTAAGATGGAGAGAGAGATATTGAAATTTCAGGAGCAAAATACCTCCTATACAGAAGAGATTCTGAAGAGCTCCTTTGCCAACAGTCTGATTTCGGAGAGAAGCTCTGCTGAGAAGTACATGGGACATGAAGAAAACTGGAAGAGAAGATTAGAAGAGGAAATTACCATAATCAAAAGCAGCAATGCAAATCTGATGATGATGGTGAGCAACATCACCCTGGTTGCAGGTATGGTTCCATTTCTCCATGCTAGCTCTACAATGGAGAGACCTGGCTCCTCTGCACCACTGGCAAAGCTGGGCCAAAAACATAGTTCAGATGAACTGGTAACAAGGGCAAGATTTGGTCTTCCTGTCTGTTAGTGGTGAGCCAGTGCCCAGGGTTAGAGTCAGCTCCAGACCCTCTGGCTGGGGAGCTGGACACATCTGGAGGAGCTGGAGCACTGCCCTGTGCAGACCCCAGATCCCCTTTGCAGCTGCACAAGTGGCTCTGGGATCCTCTCCCCTCCTGTAATCTGTCGATTTAGACTCTGGGTGCCCTCTGAAAGGGTGGTATCTTCAACCCAGGCCTCAAACCTGTCAATCCTATGCTGCTATGCTCCTCACTGAGTGCTGACTACTGAAAAATATCCATTAAATATTTATTTCAGGTCCTCCTGGACGCAAAGGAGATCCTGGTCCCCCAGGTATGTTGGTGAAACTTTTCCTTTTTAACTCTTTCTCTTTATTTCATCTAAGAGACTTTAAGTGAGGATTTGGGATTTCAGTCTCTAGACCCAGACCCTACGCAATATGCACATACACAAAGCCCTGGACATGAGGAGACCTGCTATACCTTTGGACTGATCCTTCAGGAGCCTTGGCTGGCCCGAGTGCTCCCACAGAGGTCGGTGACCACCATGGAGGAGCATTTTGTCTCTGCCTCCTCACTCATACCCTACCAGAGAAGTTGAGGGATTATGAACTGACTGTACCTGCAATAACTATCCCAAACCTCCTTGTGACACAAGACAGGACCAGTGAGGGGGTTTATGTGCATCCCACAATCAGCAGACAGTTGAGTTTCTGCCCCAGACACAGCAATTTCTGCTGTCCAGCTTACTCCAGGACAACTCAGGGAGACCTCCCCAGTGCCTGCCCTGTAGAGCCGCAGCTGAACAGTGCATGTAACAGAGGTGGTACCTTGCCCACCCTGTCCCTAGGAAAACAATGGCCCAGACTTAGGAATTAGCTGGGTGCAAGGGCTGTTCTCCACAGCCATGCACAAGCTGTTGCCCTGGGTACCTGGCGCTTGGGTAGAACTACACCTGCTGCAGAAGATGAATGTATCCAGGCTGTGAGGATGCAGCAAGTCCTGATCTAACGCTGGCTCCACTTTGAGCAGAGGTCAGACTATCAACATATCAACCATCAAGCTATCTATCATGCCTAGAGTAGGGTTTTCATGATATAAAATAATACAATATAATTTATATGCGCAAGCATGTGGATGTTAGTCGTCATTTCAGTGAAACCTCTTTCTGAGAGCTTTATATCTTACATAAGTCTGACTTTATACATCTTAAGTAGAAGAGTTATACAACATGTTTCTCCCATTCAACATGCATTAGTGGGCATCTCCTGGATAACTGTTGCTCAGTGGTCCCACATGGGCTGAAAGAAGGATAGGAAAAGAAAGCAGATGTTGTGTGTGGTTCAGAGCAGGGAGGACAATTGTACAGGCTGGTAAGAGCTTCCTCAGATCTTCCATCAGATCCCATATGCTCCAGTGCACCCATTAGCACAAGCTGCTCCAGAAAAGTGATTGTAGGAGGAATACCAAAAGGGATAATTCTGGAGCAGAAAGATGAAGGAGATATAATATCTTAAGTGAGGCACTGTCAAGTAATTCAGCTCTTTTGGAGCATGCTTATCACCTGCTGAGAGAAGAGAAGGCTGAGGGTAGATGAGATAACTCTGGAAGCCCAAGAATACTCTGTCCTGTATCTCCACTGTGGCTAGAAGAAGGGAAGGATGCAGACTGCAATAAGGGATATTTAACTAAAGGAGAAACCATTGTAGTGGTAGGGATAGTTTAGGGGATAGACTGTAGAGGTGTCATGGCACCACTGCAAGTCTTTAACACCAGGTCAGACAAACACCTGGCCAGACAGTCTGACAGAGTCAGAGGTGGATCCAAAAGACCAGCCCTGTTCTGTTACAGCTTTACAGGAATGCCACTGAATGATGGCAGGTTTGAGTTTGTTCCTGATGTGGCTAGGCAGAGGTGTTCCATAGGCTGCAGAGACAATTGGATTTTTTATTTTATTTATACATGTGTGCTGTGCTGTTTGATAGGTGTCCAAGGACAGAAAGGTGACACAGGTGAGAAGGGAGACCCAGGGTCACGTGGACCCATGGGTCCTCAGGGACAACAGGGAGTCCCAGGACTGCCAGGTTTCAATGGTAAGTGCAGAGGGCACAGTGTGACCCATCATCAGCACTCACATGCTGTGGTGCAGGGCTGCCCTAACTGAAGCACTGGGCTAAGCCTTGCTTACGCTGATGTCAGGATGTTGTTGCAGGTACCACGGGGGAGCCTGGACCTCCTGGGCAGAAAGGAGAGGCAGGTAAGCAGCCCAGAAGGTGAAGGTTCTTCTAGAGATATAGGCCTGATCTCTTTTAGATGGTGCTTCATGATGAGGAAAACTGCAGCCGACCTAGATCCCAGCCTGGGTAAGAGACGATGATTAGACGAAGAAACCCTGACAATGTTCCAGCGTTGTGCAAACTCATCCTGCAGCCCTGGCTGCCTCATCTGGGCCCCACTCACTGTGCTGGAGACTGAGAGGGAAAGAAGTGTCCTGAACTCTGGAGGGCTGTGTCTCCTTTCTGATGGGTGTGCACATGCAAGAGTGCTCTTTTAGGAAAGCACTTGTGCATGTCAAGGATGACAGACTGCAAGGACCTGGGTCTGTACAGCCTTTCACTCCAGAGCATCACTCCCTGCCTTCTCTCAATCTTCTCTCAACTAATAGTAATTGTGTGGGGGGTGTGAGATCAAATTGACCCAGAGCAAAACCACAACATGCACTAAGATTAGTGCTGCCAGAGGAGGGCTACGATTCAGACAGACCCAGCATTTGTTTTGCCTTCATAGGGTCAACTCTCTGTACAGTGCTGGGGCTGGTGATTGAACTGTCTTCTTATGTCCTGCAAGTTTTGTGTTACATTTCATATGTGCTGCTTTCACTCAACCTCAAGGTGTACGTGGACAGCCTGGAACTGTGGGAAGTCCTGGCCCTGAAGGCAGACCTGGTCAGAAAGGGGAGAAGGGGGACCAGGGGCCCAAAGGCAGCCCAGGTACAACACTACTCAAACCTATAACTCCTTGAGCTCATAGTCAGGCCTCACTTTGTATGATGGCTTCACCCTTACTGATTTGTTTTTAATTTTAGGAATAGCAGGCACTGCTGGACTCAGAGGTGAAAAGGGAGAACAAGGAATAAGAGGTAAAGGAGAATAAGACCAATTTGAGGTCAACAATGCTCATTATGCAGGCACGGGAAAGGAGGAGATCTGTTGAGTCCTGTTCTTGGAGCCCCAGTGCATCCCAGGGTGCTATGGCAGTCCTGGGCCTCTGCCAGGCTGCTGGGGGGTGGCTATTTACCAGAGAGTTGTTTCTACCTTCTGTAATCTGTATGAGGAGGCGAAGTTGTCTGAATTTTTGTATAAACAGAAAATACATCAGTTTAAGATGAACTAAACAACCACCTCCCTAATTTGAAGTTAAAGACAAATTTTCCTGGCTGGAGGGAAGATGGGGAAGGAGATATCCATCCTGACCTCTTCTGTAACATTGCAGGATGAAGCATCTTCAGAGGCCAATAGGGCACACAAACGAGGCCATTTCCGTGACGTTCCACTTGAAAAAGGTCACCTCTTTTCAAGGCACCCAAACAACAGGGTGGCATTCTGCTGTACAAACCTGTTCTGGTGTACTTCTCTTGAATCAGCCCTTTAAAATCTTGAATTTTCATAGTGTGTGCAACCTCATGCCCTTCAGAAGGTAACCAAGGTCCAAGTGCTGCACCTTTCTGCCTTCACTGACAGATGGATAACAGGGATGAGAGTCACCTGGCCCAGTTTTACATGCTTGCATATGTCTGATGCACCTAAATTTACATGTGTAGGCTGTCTATATGGTTAGTGAAGATCCAGCTGGAGGGAGAGTCTCTATGACATCAGTGCAATTTAAGAAACTAAATAAATCACCAGGAGTTGATCTACTGCAGCAGAAGATGTTTCTCAACTTCCTGTATTTTCTTTTTTGACATGGTCTGCAATAAATATGATGTCAAATAAGACACCCAATTTAGAGATAGATGTCTACAGAATAGACACCCAAACTAGATAAGTTAAAATCCCACACAAACACTAGTTTGCATAAGCTTTTATAAACGTATAAATATTGGTCTTATAAATGTATGTCTGTTTGTTTGTTTTGATGACCTTAGGTCTTCCAGGGCCACAGGGAGCAAAGGGAGACCAGGGCCCAAAAGGTAAACCCATGCTTTACAGTATAACTTACTCTGATGATGCAAAGCACTTTAAATGCCATGTTCCACCTTTCTGCATCAACACGTTCTTTCCTTGGGAAGACACAACAGGCAATTAGTTTTTTGCTTTACATCCAGGCATGCAAGGCCCACCTGGTGAAAAAGGAAGCAAAGGTGATTCTGGCACTCGGGGTCCAAAAGGAGAACCGGGACCAAAAGGAGACAAGGGAAACCGAGCACCATCTGGTAAGACTGTTTGCCAAGGGGTCTGTCGAGCTGACGGTGCTTTTGGGTTCAGGACTGTAGATCTCAGACTGGCACAAGCTGCTCTGGGGAATGTTACAGAGCTCATTTGGAGGAAATCAACAGACAGATTAGCATTCCCAGAAGAGGAATGTGCAGAGTGTCATGTGTACACTCCGGGAGGTGTGCTAAAAGACATGCAAGTAAACAGATGCATTAGATTTTCTCAAATCACTGGTCTTACAAAAAAACTGGAACAACCAGTATCCCTTTTTGCCTTGTGCAGAGACATCTTGCAGCACACCGTGTCACTGGATAAATCCCAGATAAACACTGCACTCAGGAACACAAAATAATAAAAACCTAATAGTGAGGGTATTTAACTACACCTTGCTAATTGTAGAACACAAAAGTTGTTCAAAAGGGCCAACACTATAGCTACTCTCCTTCCTTACTCCCCCCCTCTTCCCATCGCATAGGTTTCCAAAAACCCTAAGACCTATAGTCAAAAAAAAACCCCAAACAGTAGTTACAACAAGCCATGGGAAACAGCCAGTGCTACATATGATTTTTCTTTTAGTTGTTCACACAGAATAGTAGAGGAATCCTCAGAAATAAAATAAAATAGATCATGAGTGGCGCTTCTCCATGCACTCCTCTTCTGGAGTTTTGCTTCTGGAAGAGGAGAAAACTGTAATTTGTCTGGCTCCAGGACAAGCACTGCCCTGTGAGTGAGTTTCATCTTCTGGTCCCCCAGAAGGAGACAGCAGTGAAGGCTTTCTGGAGGTAACTTCTGGGTGAAGAGATCATTGGATTTTTTTAAACCTCCCTACTCTCAAGACCAAGATGCTGCACAGAAATGTGGAGGACTGTTGGGAGTAATTTTCTGCTGTCCCTGGAGAACAAATCTCAGGATGTAAATCTTCATTCAAGTACTTTAGGAGATACTGTGCCTACTTCTGGAGAGCCCAAAGGCTGTCAGAGATGTTTTTTTTACAGGTAGCAGTGGGAATGAGGTACATTTCCTGATGGTTATGGCAGGAAAAATGGGACTGCATGCTTTGTATGTGAGAACAAAATGGCTCTTTATTTAACATGCATCCTGCCTTATAAAGGGCAAGGAGAGAACCGACTAGAAAAGGGGTGTAACAAGGGAGGATCATGGGCAGAACATGCAAAACTGAGAGAAGGTATAACCATATAGGGAAAATATTGCATTAAGGCAGAAACAGACCAATCAGAGAGCAGGGTTCATGGGTACAAGGAATAAAAGGAGTTTCATATGAAACTGGGGTACATTCAACAAGTATAATATAATTAACCATGAAATAAAATACAAACCCCACATCAATATGTTTGAAAGAGTTCACTTACCCTCAAAAGGAGGTTTTGTTTTCATGGGATACTTCAAGTTCTTGATTTCTTCTCCAGTTTTCATAACTTTCATGATTTTCACCTCCAACAATTTCCCACAAGTGAGTGGATGGGATTTTGACCCTTTTCTTGTATCACACATTAGGAAGACTTTGTTGTATGTTATCATACTTTTCTTGCCACATTTCTTTTACATACCCTTAATCACTTCAGGGTTTTCATTTTCCACAAGGGGAGGGAGTCTTGACGTCTCCAACTCATACAAGTATTCAGAACAAGATAATAACTGGATTTCTTTGTATGCAGCTGTCAAATGTTTGGGGTTTTTTTTAATTTGGTACAGGTTTCCCAGGAGCAAAAGGGAGTAAAGGTGAAAAGGGACTGGACTTTCACTTCCTCTCTCACTTGCTTTCTGGTATCAAAGCTACCTGAGATCAGGACCAACATTCCCCTCTGCTTACACTGGTTAACCCACAGCACAGCTACCAGAACCAAGGGGTTTGTGCTCTGAGTTGCAGCCTGGTGTCCCCAGATGAAGGAGAAGGTCTTGAATTGTACCAGTAACCCACTGGGTTCCTGGTTCAGCCACTGGCTTCAGCCACAGAGATGGGAACATCCATCTGGTTTGGGTAGTCACTGCTTCTATCTTATGCCTGTATGACCCATAGATTTATTTTCTTCTCCCCTAAACTGCCAGCTGACTCTAGTCGTATACGACTCATGGGAGGAAGCACGAAGGGCCGTGTGGAAGTCCTCCACGAAGGGACCTGGGGAACAGTATGTGACGACCACTGGACCATGCAAGAGGCTGATGTAGTCTGCCGAATGCTGGGATTCAGCCATGCAGTCTTGGCCTTCACAGCTGGTGGAGGTGAGTCCACAACAACTTTCCATGTCCCCAGGCCTGGCATGGGTGGTTACATACACCCAGGAAGCACCACAACAGTGTCACCTACACAAGCAGCAGGAGAGTAAAGAGGATCTCAACAGGGTAGCTGATTCATAGACTCACAGAATAGAATCATAGAATCAGCCTGATTGGAAAGGACCTCTGAGATCATCAAGTCCAACCCTTGATCCGCTACCACTGTCATTACTAGACTATAGCACTCAGTGCCACATCCAGTCTCTACTTAAGCACCTCCAGGGACAGAGAACTCACCACTTCCCTGGGAAGCCCATTCCAGTGCCTGATTACCCTCTCTGTAAAGAATTTCTTCCTAATATCCAACCTAAACCTCCACTGGTAGAGCTTGAGACCGTGCCCTCTTGTCTTACTGGTGGTTGCCTTGGAGAAAAGACCAACCCCCACCTGGCTACAACCTTCTTTCAGGGAGTTATAGAGAGTGATGAGGTCTCCCCTGAGCCTCCTCCAGGCTAAACAACCCCAGCTCTCTCAGCCTCTCCTCACAGGAGTTGTGTTCGAGTCCCTTCACCAGCCTCGTTGCTCTTTTCTGGACCTGCTCCAGCACTTCAGTATTCTTCCTGAGGATGTGTAGCTCACTCATCTTGGGATGAGTGAGCTACACGTTAAGTGCTGCTTGAACTTATGCCCAAAAGCTTGATTTCCAGTAAGCCAACCATCCAACTCAAAAGTTGCCCACTATTTACAGGGGTCTCTTTTAAAAAAGTGCATAATCCTCTTTCTCTTGACCAAGTTTTTTTTGTTTACTTCATCTTTCAAAGGCACTGGAACAATTTGGCTTGACGAAGTAATTTGCAGAGGGACTGAAAGTTCAATTTTCGACTGTGCAAAGAACAGCTGGGGTTCACACAACTGCAACCACAACGAGGATGCTGGGGTGGAGTGCAGTTGATGGGACACAGAAGCTGCCCTGGGAGCCGCTGCCACCTCTACTCCCTCTGGGGCTTTTCTTCATGATGCAAACCCAATTTCATCAGGCTGTGCATATAGTCTCCTTACCACGTCATAAAAGTACTGACAAATTTGAATTTTTCATAAATCAGTAACGGCTGCAAGACCAACAGGTAACCTGAAACATCCCAGCTGTCACAAAACAATTGGAGCTCAGGCATGTGAGCCAGTTCACAGCTTTTTCAGCTACCTGACGTCGGCTCACCTGCAGGAGCTCACAAGTGTATGATCTCCAAGTGCACAGGGGGGAAAATGGTCCATGTTAGCTTAGTGCAGTAAGAGAAGAGGCTCAGTATGCAGTTTCTGCAGCTGAGAGGGCTAGTCCATCTTCATCACAGTACAGTTGTGAACCTGAGCCTAAACCCCCCAGGGAGCGTATACACCCAAGACAGCAGATGCTCAGAAAAAAACAGATGAACTCTCTGGCAGCAAATATAAATACTCTCCAGAAATTATGCTGATCACAGGTTAAAGTGCAAAAATAAATGCCTGGGATCTAGGCACCATAATATCCTGGTTTAGCACAGCCCTTAGTTTTTGACCTTAGCCAAGTCCCTTGCCTTCTCTCTCAGTGTTTCCTAACCAGTCTCCAGGAGCAGTACCCTTTACCTTATCTGGTGCACAAAGCGAAGCATTTAATACCTTTAGAAATTAGATGATCCAGTAAAGCAAAAGGATGACAAATAAAAAATATATCAAATCATGGTGTATCAAAAATGAATGAACTATTGTTTGGCATTAAAAAGTAAGTAACTAAATAAATAATAAATAAACAAATAAATGAAATTGCACATACATCTGTAGATGTATTAGGCAGAAAATATTTGACTGGGCTTTCCTGGCTCCTATGCGATTGATGCAATTCGCTATCAATAAATAAAGTTTTCCCATTGAGGAGAACGGCTGGGCACATCCCGACGGGATGCCAGGGGCACGGTGAGATCTGCAGGATGACCCGCGGGTACCGCCCCAGGACCCATCAGCCACCTCCCCGCGGCCATCCCCGTCCCCGCCCGCGGCTCCCGGTTATTTCAGATGCTCCTTCCCGGCACTAAGGGGAGCTCAAGGCCCACCGCCCGCTCCGCAAAGCCACCGCGGGAGGTCCGCGACATCGAGTCGGTCGGCCCAGATGCTGCTGCTGCTGCCAGCTCGTCCCCGCTGCTTTATCCCACGGGGAACCGCGGTTCCCGCGCATCCCTCTTTGCTCTGCTCTTGTGACACCCCCACCTACGGCACCGCGTCCAGCTCCGAGACCCCCGGCACAGGAAGGACACGGACTTGCTGGAGCGAGTCCAGAGGAGAGCACGAAGTTGCCCAGAGGGCTGGAGCACCTCTCCTCTGACGACAGGCTGAGAGAGTTGGGGCTGTTCAACCTGGAGAAGAGAGAGGCTTTAGAGCACCTTCCAAATATCTGCCAGAGGTCTAGAGAGGGATTTTTGATGAGGGCATATAGTGATGGGACAAGGGGGAATGGCCTTAAACTGAAAGAGAGTAGGAGTATATTAGCTATAAGGAAGAAATTCTTTACTGTGAGGGAAGAGAGGCACTGGAACAAGTTGCCCAGAGAAGCTGTGGCTACCCCATCTCTGGAAGTGTTCAAGGCCAGGTTGGATGGGGCTTTGAGCCACCTGGTCTAGTAAAAGGTGTCCCTTCCCAGGGGATTGGAACTTAAAGTTCCTTTTCAACTCAAATTATTCTGTGATTCTATGATCCCAGGGGTGGGAGGGCAGTGGCAGCCACAGGGGCCTGGTGATGCAGCCAGAGATTTCCCGTGATATCCCACATGTGTTGCAGGGAAGGACAAAAATGTTTTTTATTCTGTTGAACAGCCTGATGGCAAGTGCAGCAGGATACCAAGCCCAAGATCAGAGCAGGGCA
Source organism: Empidonax traillii (assembly GCF_003031625.1). Classification (NCBI taxonomy): domain Eukaryota; kingdom Metazoa; phylum Chordata; class Aves; order Passeriformes; family Tyrannidae; genus Empidonax; species Empidonax traillii. Next base: position 502,278 of record NW_020955642.1, read on the forward strand.
CTCAGTTTGAGGGCATGACTCAGGCTGTGAGTTTCAGTCGTCAGTAACTCCAGCTGTTGTCAACCAGTCCTCCCAGGAAGAGATCTGGAAAAAAAAAAAAAGGAGTGGAAAATACTTTTCTGATGCAGTCTCCTGTGCCTGACTGTTTGACTGCTGGGCAGTTTGGACACTTGTGCAGGTTTTGCTCTCCACTCTTAATAAACACATCTTTTAAGGCAAAACCCCAGATTTTGCCTGCATGTCAGAGGTGTCCCCTTGGATGGACAGCTGCATAGCTCAACCCCAGCCTCACCACTGTGGGGGCAGGACTCAACTCACAGCAGTGGCGTTTGGAGTCTGAAAACCAGTACTGGAACCTCCAGGCAGAAGGTCTGGAGGGCACTTGTGCCCCATGTGTCCACTTCTCCAGTCTAAGAGAAGGTCCACTGGGGCAGGAAGAGTGCCACAAGTCACCATGGGATAGTTGGTGAGCAGCGAAAAAGTCTCTTGCATCTACAAAAAAATGTAGTCCTGAGGTGTGGAGGCTGCCTTGCACGACCACACCACCCCCCTCCCCAGATACTCAGCTCAGTGCTATTGGATCCCAGCTTCTAGGTCTCTGCACTGCCCTAAAAGAGCTGTCTGTGACAGCTGAAAAGGAATGATGCAGCTTTGCTTATCATTTACACCCAGCACCAATTAAAAAGACTTAGTTAAGCAAAATGCAATTACACTGTCATGGATAAAAGGGATACAATTAATTTGAAAGGAACACTTTCCCTTAGGAATAATGTTATTTCCAGATGCTCCTATCCCTGTCCCTGACCATTGCTTGTGATCTGAAGAGATTTGGGGTGGGGAGAATTGGGGGTATTTGTGTAGTTTGTCTTCCCTTCTTGGCACTTCACATGTATTTCTGAAGTAAGTTAGCAGAGTCCCTTGATAATACAAATCTTCTCTGGAGCCCTAAAACATAATTTCCAACATATCCGGCACTACTTTTCCAAGAAGATGAACATTACATAGAGGCTGTCTGGCACCAAGCTGAAACTTTTCTCCTTTTGGGGAGAAACTGGGCCTTCTGTCAGCTGTGAAGGAATGGGGAACAGCCAGACACTGTGGGATACATGCTGTGGCTGGAAGGATTTACCAAAATCCACAGGGAAGCAGCTGAAGGGAGGTTTCTCATCTCATGCCCCTCGGGAAGGGAGGAGACGTGTGTCATCCTTCCCAGCCCACTGCACAGGCAGGCACCCAGGCTGCTGCTTCCCCAGCCAACACCTCTTCTATGGACAGCTGGGTTCAGAAAACTCAGCTTTGCAGAGAGTGGACAATTTCACAGCATCGGAGCTTTAGGTCCTGGAGAATCCTGCTGAGAATGTGTGTTAATAAATAGAGTGTTTGTCTAACCATTTCCATGTCTCAGTATTGGCATTACTGTCAAACCTCAGGAAAATGACATGAAAGAGAAGCCTGAAGGCTGCCCCTGGAGTTTGGTGAGATGCTGAACGCAGTTTTTGTATCCTCAGCAGAAGTCACACATAATTCAAGGCCCCACTCCGGCACACAGAGATGCTGAAGAGCAAAATATTTACTAACTAAAAGCCAGTTCTCCAGGTTTCCAGTGCCTGAAGTTTATGCCTGATGCACGCATAACACACCTCTCCTTACCAAAATTACTGACAATTCCAGTTGCAAAAGTAAGAAAGGCATTTATTGCACTAAGGATGTCATTTTAAAAGATGTGATGAAGAAATTACTTTTCTGCTCGTTACAGACAGGTTACAACATTAATACACATGCTGGCTGTATCTAAAGATTAAACTCATCACATCATACAGGGGTCACTAACTGTATTTTCATCCTTCTCTTCTGAAGTCTTCTGATGTTTTAGATCACATCGCCACAAATCTGCCAGCACATTTCTTAGTTTTTTCTGCTAAACATCATGGTAGAAGGCAGCATCTGGCCTCAAAACACTCAGGCTTTTTTCTTTTGTCTCACTTGGTGTCAGCACTGGTCATGTTTTGCTTGGTTAACTCTTTTCCCACTGGCATGGTCCAGGAAAAGCCCAACCAACCATCCAGTGTCATTCACAAGCCTGAGCCACAAATGTTTCTGATCTCCACAAAGGGACCAGTTTGGCTCTCACTGGCACTGCCATGAAACTAGAGCATGCATTGGTGCAGGCAGCTGCTCTGCTGTGACACAGAGCTGAATTTAACCCAAGGTATTTAAACAAACTCTTAGTGGTAGCTCCAAATGATTATCCATTTATTTCAGTATTTGTCTTTTTCAAATGTGACCTAAAATCTATAAGTAATTAGTTATTGTACTGACTACGGTATTGCAAAATGCTTCCCTTCATTTTTTATTCAGACTCTGAGCTATAACTCCAAAATCATTCTAGTCACACCAGCCTTCAAAGGTCTAAATGGGGAGGAAGGGGGGCTAACGTCTTAGTATCTTTGAGATTTGCAAGAATATTTGAGGATTTTCTGGGGATTCAGTGTGAGATGAAAAAAAAAAAAAAAAGAGGTTTGCAGGCAAATAGAGGAACTTATGCCTCCAGTTCAAAAGGAAAGACACATCCAAATAGAGAAAGATTTAAATGCTAAAATGCTAAATAAATATTGTTATTCAACAGCAGTCGTTGTCTTTTGAGTCCTAGGTTAAAACTACTTCACAGGGACTATAAAAGCTCGTTACTCTCCTTTGTTGAAGCTAAATTAATTTTAACAGCACAAGTTCCAGAGTAAGGAAGAATTGCCTCCTAAAACTCTTGCTAAGCCACGTAGGCACCATAGTGGGGTAAACCAGGAGAGGATTTTGGAAGCTGTTAAATAAGTAGGTGAATAAGAAAATAGTACACAAATTGCATTTATTCTGGGTCTGCTTGTGATGTTTTGTATAAATACTAACAAATAAGTGGCTCTGTGAAGGTGCTGGTTCCAAACCATCAGGGTATCAGCAGCACAAGGAAGCACAATTCTGCAATGACCTTGCCTTAGGAAATCCCAGTGCAGTCAAAGGATTCAGAGGGCTTTCAGGCTCAGGCCATAAATCACTCAAGATATGAATTACTGCCTTATTAGAGCAGATTCATAACTGTAATTCCAGATAAATACGCAATTAGTCTGATCTCTTCTGATAGCATGCCAACAGGGGGAAAAAAAAATAAGTCACCTCCTACTAAGCTGACTAGCTATTCAAAGGAACTGCAGCAAACTTTCACAGATGTTGAGGCCAGCGGGACCATTCTAATAATCACGTGTGACCTTCTGCACAGTGTAGGGCTGAAAAACCCACCTGGGAATTTCTACTCATTTTGAAACTACAGCTTGTTCTCTAGGAAGGTGCCTTATCTTGGTTTAAAGATTTCTAAAAGCAGAGAAAGCACCATATTCCTGAAAAACCTCCACATTCTTGCCATGGTGATTAACCTGCTGGCTCTCTCCCATTAACTCCACTCCTGACCTGTGCTGGGACACCAGGAGCTAGCTGAGGTCCTTGAGCCACCAACGAGTTCACCCAGACAAGGGTTAAGAGAGAAAATAAGTTTTCCTTAACAAAATTAATTTCACCTGGCAGGGACAAGCCCAAAACCAGGTTTTGGAAGAGTTACTTACTGTTCCAAGCAAGCAGCACACCTATAAAAGGATGCTAATGCCCTTGCCAGAGTGCAGAGAAAAGAGGAATGTGCAGCACGTGCCAAGATCAAACTGGAGGTGACCTTGATAGTTTCACTCTTGTTCAGCATCTGAAAGGGAATTTCTGGAAGGCTTTTGCCGTGGTAGTTATGGCTCACACAAGCACCGGGAGTCTGCAGTTACTATGATTGTGCAGTCACAGTGATTTTAAAGGAGATGTTTGGCTTTACAGAGTAGCGATGTGAGGAGCTTGTTGGGGGTAGCAGACTCTCAGCACACTTCTGAGGCCCTCAAACTCTTTTCTGGGTGGAAATGAGATCAAACTAAACTAAAGTGGCACTCTGTGCATGAGTAACAGCTAATCCAAATTACCCAGGGCTGAGAAGTGAGGATCTCAGGGCTAAAAGAACAAGGGTGTTTTTTTCCACACATGGGTAAAGACTGTTGACTCAACTTGCAGGGCTATAAAATTTCTCCAGTAACAAGCAGGGACAGACACCCATAGCAATGCTGAAGGGAAGGGAAATACCCTGTCTCTGAAAATCCAGTTATTTCAACCAGACTGAAAGAGCTTCACAAGACTATAAATGGATCTGTCTGTTGTTAAGGAGGAAGGAGAGGAGAAAGCACTCTTTGCTTCTCCTGTGTTTATACTCCAAAAACTTGCAAGATCAAGAGTGGGAAAGTCCCCTACTTCAGTTTATTTACTTTGGAAGCCTTTTTGAGTCCCCCAGTGCAAGGAAGAAAAAGCCAGAGAAGCATCTCTCTTTCTCAAGGGCTGCTGTGGCCACAGTGCTTTGGCACGCTCTGATTTTACATCTCTTAGACTAGGAAACATGTAAAAAAAAAAGTCACTTTTTCAATATTTTCCTGCTGTTGCTCCCAGATGCACAGTGCCACTTCCCATTACAGGCCAGCATGTCAGTTGTGACCTGCTCGGGTGCGACGTGCTGTGGCCCTGTGGGACAGGCTCGGCACACTGAGGATGCCAGGGTAAAATGTTCAGTCTCCAGTAAACATGTGGGGCCCAGCTCAGTGAGGGGTTCCTGGGTGATGAGAATTCAGCAAAAGGCCTCCAAGCATCACCCAGTGCGGGAAATGAAGCAGAGAGTTGTGACCTGGGTCACATCTGCAGCTGGTGTAAATCAACATTGCTCTGTTGATATCTGGGGAGCTACATGGATTTGTTCCTGTTAATAATTCAGCCCTTTTTTGCCCAGCTCTCTCTAACACTGCTTAGCTCCTGATGAGCCTACTCTTGGGCTTGAGGATGGATCATGTGTGCTGCCCAGAAGTCTGGGAAGAAGACAAGAGGCCCAACTTCCAGGTTTCTGGACATCAGGAACAGTGAGTCCCTCCTCAATTGCCTGGGAAGCCAGAAAAAACATGCCCAAGGCTGTGAATCCTGACTCCTGAAGTTTTCTAGTGCATAAAACAGTAGGGATTCTCCCAAAATGGTTATTTAAACTAGGCATTTTAAATTGAGCTGCACTAATTATTAGAAAGCACAGTAATTTTCAGTCTCATGGCACAAAGGGGTTATAAAACTGCTGTGAACAGCACTTCATCAACATCTCTAGTTCCAGCTTTCTCCCACCTTGATGCTTCTGCAGTTTAACCCTAATTATTGCTGTTTTCCCCATTACATTGGATGTAGTCCCAAGACATCCTTCACCTCTGTGCCATCACGCATTCAAGGATCCTGGTTCCTTTGCTTAATGTCAATGCCCCTAGTGAAGAAATGGGTTCTGACCCAGAGCACGGCAACATGGATGCAAAGTCATAAAACTGCTAAAGTTCTGTTGAAGCATAAGCATAGAACTGGGTGGGTTTTTAATCCAAATTACTTTAAAAAGACTCATTGCATAGAGTCATGGAATATCCTGAGTTGGAAGCGACCCACAGGGCTCGTCAAATCCAGCTCCAGTCCCTGCACAGGACCAGCCCAAGAATCACACCATGTGCCTCAGACCATTGTCCAAACACTTCTTGAACTCTGTCAGGCTTCCTGCTGTGATCACTGCCCTGGGGAGCTTGTTCCAGTGCTCTGCCACCCTCTGGACAAAGAGCCTTTTCCTAATATCCAACCTAAACCCCTCTGACAGTGTTTCATGGCATTCATTTGGGTCCTCTCACTGGCCACCAGAGAGAAGAGATCAGTGCCTTCCCCTTGCTTTTCCCTCGTGAGGAAATTGTAACTGCAATGAGATCTCCTTTCCATCACCTCTTCTCCAGGCTAAGCAGACTAAATGCACTCAGCTACCCCTAACAAGGCTTCCCCTCAAGGACCTTCATCATCTTCATAGCTCTCCTTTGGATGCTTCTAATAGCTGTGGCACTCACATTTGGAAAAGCAAAACGCCTGCTCCAGTGTAGAAGGGCTCATTCTGCAGCTAACATCAATTACCACAGCTAAGCCTATCTAATGAAGTATTATGGATCCCTTCCCTATGTAATCAGGTATTTGTGGATCCCTTTCCCCATCTTTAGGGTTTTTTCCCTCCTATTCATTTGGATATCTTGTGCTCTTTAGCTGTAAACTGATCCAAGATGTTCATCTGATATGAATTTACAAAACAGATGATAGCCATCATTTTCACATTAAGGAGGCAAACTCCTGTACTGTTTCAAAGGCTTTAACTCTTAATCTCTGTTTTCAGAGCCGTATGTACTGCTCTATTCATATTTTTGACATTTAGTTTCCAAATACTCAGTCTTTTTCAAATGAGATTGTGGTACCTGTCAGTATTTCAAAACACTGATACTGATAATCAGCAAGTCTTGCTGAATAAAAAAAAAACCCAACCAACTTTGTCTGTTTTGCAAGACAAACTAGTAATGCTAAGTTAGCCCAGCTGACACATTGAGGTATGGAGTAGAGAGCAGGCCTCTAAGGCCTTTAAGGTCAGTTAAGACAGAAAATATTTTAATCACAGCTGAGAATCTAAGAGATCACTGTCAGGTTCCCACAGGCTCAGTCAGGTCCTCAGCTGATGTAAATAAACTCAGCTCTGCTGAGGTCAAAATGGTTTACACCCGCAGTTATTTTTCCAGAACGAGGTGATCATGTAAAATCCCTTATCAAGTCATTTTCAGCAAGCTTGAGCCCTATGATTCTCACTAAAATCAAGAGGAATGAGCAGTCTAAGAGAGGACCACCCAAGTTATTGCAGACTGTCAGTAGCTGTCAAGGGAAAAAAGGCTGTAAATCAAAGAATGCAAAATTATTCTCCATTAAAAGCACAGATTAAGTTCATATAGCTGAAAGGAGCTCAAATGCTTTTCTTCCTTTGTGTGCAGGATGTTTGACACAGCAGGAGAGTGTTTGTCCTGGCAGCAGCATTTCAGGTAAACTGGAATAAGTCAAACTGCAGAGAAGTTCAAAGATAAGGGGAACATCCAACTTTCAAAATTGACAGAGGAAAAGAAAATCCAAATTGACTCTGTAAGAAAGAGTAGAAATATAGAGAACCTCCAACAGAACATCAAAATCACACATTATTATGAAACCAAATAGATATTTTTAGGGAGGCGGGGGTCAGAAATTAGACTCTGGGTTTCAGAAGTATTTGTAACCACAGTCAAGCCAAATTTGAGTTAAAAAAAAAAGAAAACTCATATCAAGTCTAAAAAGTCTTGGCACAGCAGGTATGAGAGCTGGAGAAATAAGAGACTCTTTTTGCAAGCTAAAAAAAAAATAAAAAATCTTGAGAATGAACCAAAATTCAATTTTCTCTGTTTTCTTGCCAAAACTAAAAGCAAAATATTGCCATTTTTAGAGAAAGTGAGTGTTAAAGATTTCAGCAAGTTCACATATCATATGAACTCAATCCACAGCAGTTTAGAGGTGATCCCGACAGTGAGGAAAGCAGCCTTATCTACCCCAGGCAAAAGTGGCCAAAAGGAGGAGTTCAGCCCATCCAGCCTGGTGTTTGTCTGTGCCACACTAACAAGGATTTAATCCTAACATCCCTTGCACCCACGCCACCAGTAAGGACTTCTGAGCATCCTATCTACTTCCTAGAAATTTTGTCGATGGTGAACATCTGCCATTGGGAAAACACAAGAAGAAGGATTAGTAACAGAGTGGCAGGGAATACTGGAAAACTGGCAATATGTTTTACTGAGTACAGATGTAAACACAGTGAGGATATTGTTTTGAAATTAAGGGAAGAGCAAGAAATTTTGCAGTGTTCTCCTGAGTTGCTTTTTTTTTTTTTTCTCCCCTTGCCACATCAGTGGGAAAAAAAGCTGGCAAATAAGAAGACTAATAATAGGCCATAAATGTACCATTTTGGGGAATCTCCCCTTGGGTCTGCTCCTCCTCTGTTGCTGCTCAGTTGTCATCGTGTGAGATGCATGTATATGCTGCTGAAACTGCCACAGATGCATCTCTGTTATCCTTAGAAGCATAAACTGCTTTTTGTAATAAGTACATTACCCAGTTCAGAAACACACCTAACGAGCTCATCCTGCCTTATTTACTGGAATCCAGCACCTTCTGCTGAGACTGAGATAAAACTGAAAGTGCTCAGAAACCACTTAGAAAATCTAAACAGGGAACTTAATTACCTCAGTAGTTTTGCTTCCCAAATTGAAGGTGCAAATGTTTTAGAGATGAGAAGATTTTCAAAGTGCATCAATCCCAGTGAGGGAGATTTCTGTTTAAAACGCCGACAGTTGAAACGTCTCCCAGGCCATGATCATCAGAGAAGGGGAAAATATTCAGAGAATTGCCAAAAATGTCATCCAGGGAGGGAACCTCTCCCCAGATCTTGTCTGCACTAATAAGAATTTGCTGGCACTTCTGAAGGCCGACATATCTTCTGCTGGAAAAAGTCTTTCCCATTCCGTTGCTGAAGGAAGACACGTTCTTTGGCTGGTGTAAATCCATATATTGCTGCTCCTGCCAGCATCAATATGTCACTAAAAATCACAGCCCAAGAGGCATTACTGCAGCAAGAGAAGTCTCTGGCTTTGGGTGGGGGCTGCCACTTGGGAAGGGCTCTGTGAAACCACTGAGGCGGACATGAGGACCAGCGAGTCCCCCAGAGTGGGTGAAAAGCATGAAGCCTCATTAACCAGCCAAATTTGCAATTGGTAGGGCAATGTCAGGTGATGAGAAGCAGCACCTGGCTGGGAACACTCCCATATCTCTCTGCTCCCCTCTTTCATCAGTACTCCTGGGGATTAGCTTGAAGCTAACCAAAGTGATGGAAATACTTCACCAACTTTGGCAGACTTTGGATCTGACCTTTCATGACATTTTATCCTTTTGTACTATTCCAAAAGGTCCTATACGACGACCGTGCAACTGAGATTTTCAAGTGTACTCACATCACTTTCAACAGAGACTTTTCTTCCACCTGCCGAGACAACCCTGAGCCACACGCGTTAATAATTAAATAAGAGAGGAGCACCAGGGGAGGGGAAGTGACAAAGCTGCCAAAATCCTTCCAAGATATTTTGACAATACACAGCCTGAAAAGATTGTAAATGAGGGCCTGGCCCCTTGTTACTCTCCCACTTTCTCCTACATATCTTTAAACACCACACAGACCACACATCATCCATCCCAGAGATGCATATTGATGTCATAACAACGTTTCCCACGCCGGAGCACACAACACCGAGCTCCAGGCACATTGATTAACAACAGCTTTCGCCACTGTACCTTCCGGACTGCCATCAAAGTAAAATTTGTCCCAATTAATCAAACCCAAGCGTCCTTTGCTGCTGCTCCTGTCTGTGTGGAGAGGATCCCAAGCGTTCATCCCGGATGCTGTGCGCGGCTGCTAACCTTTTGGTGGAGTCTACCGGGAGCTGCTGCTCATTTATATACAAAGCACAGCAGATAAAAGGGCAACTAAACATAATTTACCTGGAAGTGAGGTTAAAAGTGGTTTACCAGCTTGATGGTGTTTGGCTTGAGAAACAAGACATTAATTAACACCTACCCATTGATTAATATTGACCAGGTTTTTTTCCTTCTCCAAGTTTTAAGTAGGTGATGCTTACATTTATTTTTACTTAAATTTCCCCTGTATCAAGAATATTTTGGTTAAACTTTGACCAAACATGAGCCTGATTCTGGCCTGACATCCTGACACAGAGAAGACCTGAAACTCTACTAAGGACTGCAAGTGCTGCTGCTCCAAGAGGTTCTCCTGCCCTCAGTGTGAGTGTGCCCCAGAACATGCTGACCCAGTACCACTGACATTAATGAGCCTTGTCACTGCCTCCAAAAAGCCTGCTTCCCAACTCTGATGGCCAAATTCTGCTGCCCACAAGGCTGGGACTTTCTGACATGTTCTCCTTGCCTTGGGAGCCGTATGCCCAATTTCACTGCAGGCATGTTAGAGAAACCCAGTATAAAGACCTAAATCATTTGTTTCTTTGAAAAGCATCATATTTATTTAGCATTAGCATCCTCCTGGTGCCATTGCAACTGCAGTGTGGGGTATTCACATGCTCTCAGCACCCCAAGTGCCCTGCCAATCCCACAAACAGCAGTTAGGCTATTTCATCCCAAATAAGAGTGAAGATCTGCCCCATGCTTTGCTACTGTCCTTTGACACATGTGACATGGCTGGAAATATCCTTATTACCAGGGTGTTCCTCTTGGAACAGGAACATGATCTCAATTCATCCTCTGAAAGTGCTATTTTTATCACTTCTTGCCCATCCATGGCACACTTAATTTGGCAACACAGTGAGATACAAACACAGTATACAAGAGACAAAGCCAGCTATTCACCTACCTGAGGCAGGAGGAAGCCTAGATTCCCACAGTTAATATATGCCATAAGAAGGGAAACTGGCTTTCCCATGAATCTTTACAAGAAAAAAAAAGGCAGCATGAGGTCCCAAACTCACCCAAATCCAGGACCTCACAGGTCCCAGGAGACTCTATTTCAAGGAGGGAGGTGATTCTGGAGACGTGGAGTGGGTATAAGCACCTAAGCCTGATCTTCTTTCAGAACCTGTCTTTCAGGCTGACCAAAGCCCATGGAAGCACTTCTGCAAAAACCAGAGCAGGTGGGAAAAGCCTTCAGGAAGCAAAGGCAATGCCTTGAAGCTGTATCTGCCTTGGCAGGTCTTGAAATACAATCCTTGCCTTGATTTTTTTTTTCAGTGGTTCTTTAACTGGTGTTTATTAGAGAGTGACCACTTTTGAAGCTTGAAAGATCTCTTTCCAAATTGCTGTAATTTTTCTCATCCTCAAAAGTCTGTGTTTTCTCTGAACATGGATTTTCCAAAAATAAAGACCCTCTGCAATTTTGAAAACTACTTTGATTCAAAGTTTTAATACAAATAGCATCTTATTGTCCTTGCCTAGAGGGAGGAATACTTGTTTGTTTGCTGGCAGGGTGGAAAATGCTGACAGCAATAGCAACTTCAGGAAAAAATAATTTGGGGGCAATAAGGGTTTTTTTTTTTTTGTCCTGGAAATTCCAAAAATTTGTACGTAGTGGTTTATACCTTTAAGTATAAAAATAATGAAGTGAGTGTTACTTTAAAATTAAGCTATTAAAATATTTGGATGCACTAAAGCATCAGTCTGTTAATTTTCATTTCTCACCCGCCATTTCAAAATGGGGTGACTTTGCACTCTGGAGCAATAATTCTCAAATCACTTGTTTTTTGGTGAAAGACCAGTACAGCATTCCCTGAGCCCACCAGTGAGCTTGCTGGCCTGGCTGCTGCTGATGGGCACTGTTTTGCAAGCTTGTTTTTGTTTGATTCATTGGGTTGTTGAGTTGGTTTTAAGAATAGATCAAAATAACACATCTTGCCCATCAGAGAACAGTAACCCAGCATAGTCTCACCTATGTCCTGTCCTCCCACTTCCTAACCACTGAACTAAATCAAGCATTACAGGACTCTGAAGTCGGCACTGGCCCAAGAAATACACAGTATACAGAGATCTTGCTCTGGACCATGTTGCAGAAGTACATTTTGTTCTCTGTGCTCCAGAGCCCTCAGAAAGCATCCTGATAATCATTCCTCAAAATGTTCTGCAGCTTAGCCTTAAATGCTGAACAGAAATGAGGCAAACTCAGCCTTTAGGAGCTGCTGCATGGCTCAAGCTGTCTCAGCACTCCCATTTTCTGCCAAGGGCTTGGGATTTGCTCACATTTTATGACTATACACCAGAGAGAGCTGGCCTAGTGATCAGATGAGAGACAAAGAGTATTCCTAACATATATAGGCAAAGAGAAGGATGAAAGTTATTTAAATATGAGGTTTAATGGAAAATAGAAGTTATTTCCTCACAGTTGAAGCCTGGTCTCCCCAAAACAGAGGGAAGGCTGAATTTTCTGCATCCCTTTACCAGCAGCTCTGCACATCAGGCTGCAGCCACTACTTGACTGACACAGAGATTTAGGAAACTCTGTGAGTGATGAGTCATGTCCCTGTAGGAGCCTCCCTCAGCCCTAGGGTGGGCACAGGACAGCCAGCCTCTCCCCTGGCTGGATGTACAGTCATACTCAATGCATGAATAAATTGTAGCTCTCCAAAGCTCATAACTCAGCCAAATCAATCCCAGTTTTCATGGGAGCGCTGGGCTGCACTCATCAAGGAGACCCATTCCCCTGCCAGCATTCATTTGCCTACCCCCAGCTGCTTCAGGTGTGCAGATGTTAAAAATAAAGTTGCCATGACTGTTTGCAAAAAGAAATGAAGAATTTTTGCACTCTCCTGATGCAGACTGAGCAGGCCAGGTCAGCTCACAATCCTTCACACCTTTCCCACAAGTTATCTCACCAGCACCCCACCCAGCCATATTAAAAAAATAAATGAGAAAGCAATAGATCAGCTAACCCTTTTGTAGAGAGAAAGGCCAAGGTTTGAAATCAATGTTCTGGAAGGCAAATACAGAAAGCCTCTTTAATCACCAAGAGACCTGGACACCTCTTTAATTATCCAGGCTGATCACTCCAGCAGCCTTGTCTGAGCTCTCACCCAGGGCTGCAGGGGGAAAACGTCCTGTTGAACCCCAGTTCCACATGCCCTTGGAGGTCACCTGCCAAGACTGAGCAGCTTCAGCCCCTGCCAAAAAACTTACTTTTCTGACACTTATTTTTTATGAACTTCTACAAGCTGCCAAGAGAGAGATTTTCTTAACAGGGCGAATTGACTGAGACAGCAGGAAGACATGAAAAATGCCCCTTCTCCCCCGACTTTCTCATTCATCACTAAATTAATGAGAAGCATTTGCAAAGGACACAGGCGTTCCAGCCCACGCTGCACACTGGGTTTCCCCCTCCCACGCAAGCCCACAGGTAGGCAGCATCACCAAGGGCTGGTTTGGTGACAAAAGGCGCCCACCGTGGCCAGAGCCAAGTCTTTAAGAAACATTACTCAATTAAATTAAAAACATTTCTTGCAACAGCTTAATTCAGAGTCTAGGCTTAAGGGAGGATTTCTGAATGCCAAATAATCCATTTATTAAAAGTTAAAAAACCCACCCTTAGTTTATTACCTGCTATTCTGAGGTGAGAAAGTTATACCCAACCTCTGCAAAATGCAGCTATATTGACTACAAATGGGATTACTCACAGAAGCTTTTTATTTGTAAGTTTTCTGTAGAGCTTGAAGGTCACACATTAAAAAGGAGAACAACTGCCTTCAAAAAACAGCAAGGAAGAATGCATTACCTCTGCTGCTGCTGCTGCTTATGCAAGGAAACAATAAATGTCTTTCTTAAATGGCATAAATTGAGCTGTGCTCGTGTTTCATGAAGGCACAAATTGGTTATCTTATTTAAGCATGGGGTTGTTTGCCCCTGGATGAGATCAGTGCTGCTCCACCATGACAGACAAGATTAACTCAACATCTCTGAAGTGTGAAGGGCCAGCTCAGAGTGCCCAGCACAGCTAGTCTGACCAGTTAAAGGATGTCTGCAGGGACAAGTCTCTCTTGCAGAGACAAGACTCTCTGTCACACACCTGCATTACTTTGCCGTTTTTCACCGATGATCTGAGTCTCTGGAAGCTGAGATTTGACATGGTCAAGCGAGAAGAACCTTTGGCCCCTTCAATGATCCCCCTTGAGATCCTAAAGTTTGGAGAAGCCACCGTGTGCCTGCTGTGCCCTAGCAGAGCAAGGCAAATGGGCAGCACCATGAATTCCCACTGGCATCAAATCCCCCAGTCTCTGCTCAGGGGCTGCAGGCAGCCTCATAGAGGTGGCAGAGATGTCATCTGTCCACCTTGTTTCTGCTGGCAACAGCTCCAAAACTCTGCAAAGACAGGGCAATGTCCTTTCCTGTCTTCCTCCCCAGCCCTGGGCAGCACTGGAGATGTGCACCACATGCCTGAGGACTCCCCTTTCTTGGCAGGAACGCCGTGGAGCTCATTTAGGAGCAAAATGAACTCACCTTTGTCTTGCCTCTGGTCTCTTCAGTAATTAGTTGTGTCCCAGAGGATCCCTGTGCCAAAAATCACATATCTGAAGAGTTCCTTTCATTTTGAATTAATTTTCAGATTTTTTAATTGTCTCCTTCAGCTTTTTTCAGTGACATCTATCTGTTAAAGATGTCTTAATTAAACAGCAGACTTTCAGAACTTTAAAGGATAGCAGTGGAAGCGTCATAGTACAGATGCACAGACACTTACCCCACCAAACACCACAGTGTTTGATGACCTTTTACTTCTTTAAAAAAGGAGTTGAACTGTCTGGCCCACAAGATGTCTGCTTGTACCAATTTTTTAAATTCTTGTCATCTGAAACATTTAGTAATGTAGCTATAGCCCAATACAGAAACATCACATATGAAGTACCTGCGACAAAAATAAATGCCAATTCTGTGCCTGGAAAACATTACTGAGTGTGTTTCCCATTTTCTGCTTGCAGCAGGGATTGAATAGCCTACCATGAATACCCAGGCAATAGGATCAGAAGTCTGTGTTGAGACCTCTGTAAGGCCTGTAAGGAGAAAGAAAAAAAAATTTAATTGTGTCTGCTTTGTACACCTGTCCTTCCTGTTTGAGGGGTCTCCCAGGATGAGCACAGCAAGTGCTGATCTCTCTCAAGTCTAACCCTCCGCCCACCACGTGCAGAGCCTCAAGTGGGGATCCCTGCAAGGTCCTGGGCCTGCTGCCTGCTCAGCTGGAAGCCACATTTCTGGAGGAGCTATTTGTCCTTCAAAAGTCACCAATCACTCACATGACTCCTTGGAAACTGGAAGGACCTGCCTGAAAGGGCTGATCCTTGCTACCCCAAGCGGCATCCTTCTCTTCCAATAGTCCAACACAAACAGCAATTAAATCAGTGAGAAGAAAAGGGACTGAGAGCTGAGGCTGGAAGAGATTCCTGAGACCAGAGGAGCCTAAGCCAGAGAGCTGGCTCAGAGAGCGACTCCACGAGGACACATTAGTAAGCACACACACCAGGTAAGTCAGGAGCTTCTTTTCCAAAATCAGCACCCATTAAGTGTCCTAGTCCCTGACCACAAATTTTCCTTTGCTAGGGTAAGAGCCACCCTCTACCTGGCACCAGCAGGTTTTATAAGCCTGGACTGGTGACTAGGGTCATTTGCAATCCCAGTTTTATCTTCCTTAAGTACCTGCTAGTATTACAACTCCCTGTCTCTGTCATATCTGAAGCAGCCACACAGTCTGTCTCTCCTGGCTTGTTTAAAAAGGATGCAGAGTGAAATTTTCTCAGGACCAGCTGCAACTAATGTGCTGTTTGTGATTTTCTTTTTTTACTACTTCTGATGTTTCGGCATATTAGCTTTGTTCTGGACTATTACAACTCCAGCTCTCAACTGTGGGAAAGAAAGGCTGGGTGGGTGGAAAGCCTTCTTGAAAGATCACAGACAAAACTGAATGGTAATGGGGGCAGCAGCCCAGTCAGACTCTCCTCCTCAAGTGTTGGGTTGTTTGTCTGGACAGTATCAAAGGAAAGTCCAAAAATGGCTTTGAGACAAGAACATGCAGCCCACAGTGGTGCCATATACGAAGATCTCAGATAAGTGATCTGACATAGCCAGGAATTACACTCCTGGACTCAGTCCCTAGGAAAACACGTAACATTAGGAGAAAATTTTGCTTTGGCTGTCTAAACTAACCCTTGTTAGTCCTAGGAAGGCTGCTGGCTTCCCAGGAGTTTCCCAAACTTGGCACCTGTGTGGTTTCACAGAGCAGGCTGCAAGGCATAGGTCAGGTCTATTTCTTAGAATCTTCATCACATACCACATACTGACACAGATTCTAAATACTAAATAAATCATGTCTTTCATAAGCATTATTGCTCATTAGTTTGGACACCAAGCTAATGAATGACTCATTTGTCTTCTAAATCCCTAATGACCATTAATTAAAGAATTTACCCAGCCTGCTTAGAAATGGAAGAAACCAACTGTCAACTGTTTACAGATATATACAAAAACGCATGGTTATTTTTAAGACCATAGGATGCTTTGTCAGGGAATTGCAATCACTCACCAAAGTGCTCTGCTTTAATTTCCAGTTGGAAAGCTTCAGAGCATTTCTCCTGGCAATTGTTAAGTGGCTGAGTGATTGCTCCCCATTGACAAATGAGGGGCTGGCAGGTCGCAGGTGGTTATGTGCATTCATATAAAGCAGCACAATGCAAGTCAGTGCTGCTTAGATGTGTGTGTCACCTTTTCATAACAACAAAGAAAAATACCTCTAAAGGTTTCAAGTGTTTTGCTTATTAAGCAGTTGACTGATTGCTCCAGACTGGCAAGTGACGCAGTGAAAGGTACCAGGTGTTGCTGCTTTCTGGCGTGCTAGACCTGCCCCCCTTCCTTTTGGACTAACAAATTAGTAAGTGGTACAATGGGAAGATGAAGATTTTGGTGGATTAAATATTGTAAAGTACCCATTATCTGATGTGTTCTTGTCTGCCAAACACCCGTCCTGTTACAGAGCAGCTCTCTCTATTCACTCTGAAAACAACAACAAAAAATACTTGACTGACCACTTGGAACACAAAAGTTTCCATGGAGGCAAACAGCGGGGGCTCGACATAATTAGTCGTCAGGTGAGGAAGCATTAGGAAGCAATTTTTTTGTGTTTCCTTTGAACCTAATGCTCACCAGTGAATGCTGGTGGCCTTTGTGCTGGTGTTCAACAACATGGTGAATAATCCCCTGGTCACTCCATCCATCGCCTTCAAGATATCACAGCTTCTAGCTCATGTCCCTCACAGTCATTTATTTTCCAAGAGGAAAAGTCCCAGACTGTTTAGTGTTTGTCTTATGGAAACCCTTGCCTGCCCTTGGTCATCCCTTACCCTTCTCTGTACCTCTCCTGATGGATAAAATAATGCTGTTGGCTTCACTGCAATTAGTATCAAGCATAGAGTTGGGATTGTAGTTAAGAGTTTGTCAGTTTCATGTGCGGGTTTTAATTTTTTTAAAGTCACGTGCACTCACATAATTTCAGTGACACTGGACTGGATGAGAAAAGGTGTTGATTGGATGACTGCATGTCCTGTGCACAGGCTACAAAAACACGGCCTTTGTGTGGACTCAGTTATCTGGATCACTAAGATCTAGCAAGATCTTAGTATTAGATAATGCATTGGCCAATACATGCCTTTGAACTTCATAATACTAATTTAATTTATACCCTGTAATTTACATATTCAAGTGTTTGCTGTGCACATCTGCTGATAGGTGGAAATGAGACCTCCTATTGCCAAAACAAAGCATTCCAAATCTGTGTTAGACACCATCCTACCTCCAGAAAGCACGTACAAGGGGAATTTTTTTCTGGGAGAGAGGTTTTAGTCTGTGATTTCTGAACCTGTGAGCTCTGCTGAGCTCGTGTTTCCAGGCTTTTTGGATTAGCCACTCTCTTTACCAGTGTCTCAGCACCTCGTGG
Organism: Empidonax traillii; assembly: GCF_003031625.1. Classification (NCBI taxonomy): domain Eukaryota; kingdom Metazoa; phylum Chordata; class Aves; order Passeriformes; family Tyrannidae; genus Empidonax; species Empidonax traillii. The sequence continues at coordinate 519,769 of NW_020955642.1, forward strand.
TGACTCAATCTGTGACAAGGGTTTTGCTGCAGCATCTCCTCTGGAGACACTTTCCCAATGTCCACCTCTGCCTTGCTCATGGTCTCCTATGGCATGCACAGGCAGACAGCATGGCATGAGCATTTTGTGGCATCTCAGGCAAGATTGTCACAAAAAACCCAAGAACACCCATCCCAAAAATGCAAATTAAACCAATTTTGTAACCTCCCATTTTTGTGCCACTAATGAATGGAGCAATGCGTAAGATCCCAGTATCTTTGATGGACTGTAAAAAGCATTTCCCAACATTTCAACATTTCCCAAATTAGCTCTGCCTAATTACAGCCTCATTAACGGGAGAATTGACTGCACCAAGCCCCTGGCGAAACTAGGTTGCCACAAAGGAAAAACTAGGAAAGGCCACATATTTCACGACCCGTCTTCAGCACTTCCAGGCTGGAGCACCTATGGCAGGTCTCATGAAGAACCCATCCAGACCTCCCAAGTGTGCACACACAAATAGGCCCAAGAGTGTGTTTCTAATTTTTCATGAGTGTGATAACTGGCAGCAGGTGATGCCACCCCCAACCACCCCTTTTCCAGTGCTCACCCTCAAGGCTTCAGCAAGCACAGCCTGGCCTGCACAGGCACATCTCTGCTCTTGCAGCAGATCACCTTGGTGCCAGCCCCAGCAGCCTCAAACTGACAAGGCAGGACAAAACAATCATCATGAAGCTAGACACACACAAAAAAATAAATCATAGGGTTAGGTGTTTTAAAATGACACAGCCGGCTAGTAAATACCTTGGACACTGAGTTTGCAATTGCTGGGTAAGAGGTGCAAAAAGAAGGTTGAACACACAAGGTGGGGTGTGTATAAAATACATATATATGATTAAAAGCAGGCTGAGGTCACCCAGCTGCCTTGCTGTTCATCTGCCTGGCTGCCCCAGTACCAAAATATCTTCATGCTTCGGTGGCCACTGCAGCAAAAAGCACCCTGTTTTGTTCTGGCTTTTAAATTGGTGTTTAAACAGGAGTAAAGGTTTGGGGCATGGATTTTTTTTTTAATTGATTGATTGATTCACTTAATTAATTGCCTTTTGTTTTTTTCCCCCCTCCTGGCCATCTCCCATCCTCCCAGGCATGCACCAGTGCAACCCAAATTGCTGGCAGAAGCAAGACAAGAGCAAACACAAGCGCTGAAGGTGGGTGTTTGGCAGTAGAGGTGAGGAGCATTGGCTGGGAAGAGCTGGGTGCCTGCTCCATGTTCATCATCACTGGGAGGACAGCAAGGAGCCAGAAAGTTTCATCATGTCCGAAAGAAAAGAGCAGAGTAATGAAAGACTGCTCAGACAGTGCCGCAGGGTGCCAAGGGTAATAAATCAACCAGAAAGAAAGTCAAAACAAACAGGAGCAAAAACCTATTTTTGTGCTGAATTTCAAGCTTGCCTTGTTTAAGTTTGGAAGCATTTGGGGAAAGCAAGTCTTTGCTTTTATATAAAACATTTGCAATATATTTCCAGTTTCTCTCCAGGCTCTTTACTTTAAATCCAAACTGAATTTTTTTTACATCAAGAATGATCCTTCCACAAAGGATTTTGTAAATGGTACATCTAGAAAAATAATATTTTAAATAGGATTACTTTTTGCCCAAATTGATTTTTTAAGTAAAAACTCACGTTTATTTAAATGTGCAATTTGAAAAAACATTGACCAAAATCCTCTTAGAAGAAACCTTGGCCACAGAGTAATGAAGGGGATTTTTGTTCTTGATTACAATGAGGACCAAGATTAATCAGAAGATGATTTTGAGAAACAGCTGGATTTTGGGCTAGAGGGGAGGGAGTTTAAAAATAAAGTTGGCATAAAGATGAAAAAAAGACTTAAACGTTATGTTTAGCTAATTAGCTAATTATCCTGTCCTAGTAGTCTGCACAAAATGAAAAGACTCTTAAATGAGCATCAAACTCCCTCAGATTTCGAAAACTTGTTTTGGAAGCTGTTTTGCCCTCTGATTTTTTCCTTGAATTTTTCTCCTTCCCCCAGCCCAGCTGCTGATGGATTAAATCCCCTCTGTTCACTCTGGGGGATGAGATGCAGGTATGGACCTGCCATGGTGGAGCTCCCCAAGCCTGAGAGCAAAACCTGGCAGCTGTCATGAGGGCCATACTTGTGCACACCAGTTCCCCTCCTGCACTCATGCAGTCCAAATTGAATAAATAAGGACTATTTTACACCCTTTTCCCCTATTGGGAAACATGCACACCAACTCTTTGATCTCAGGGCAGAGGAGGAGTATTTTTACATTTGTAATTAAAGCTGTAGTTTGATGTGTTAGTTTCAGCTCAGCAGTGAGGACCCTCCCATGCCAGACCCTTAGTAAACACTGACTAAAAAGAGGTTTCCAGTTCAAGACCAGAGACAGCTACTTGATGATCGTAGAGGTCTTTTCCAATGCTAATGATTCAATGACTTTGAGTCACTGTCAAGTGATTATTTTGGAGTGGGACTGTCTGAAAAAGTAACTACTGAAGAACATGAAGGAACAGGGAGATTTACAGAGTGGAAGAAATGGCCACTAAACCCAAAGAGGGAACTCTGTGTTGGCTCTCCACAAGCTGATCAAGCTGCATTTGTCAGGCAAGGAGGAAAGGTGGGTGTAGGGAAAGCTGGAGGAAAGACATAACAGTGGAGGGGGGGATGGATAGGTGGTAGCTTGTAGAAGCTGTACAGAAATAGCATGTAGGACTCAGACATAGCCTGGATGAAAAGAGCTTGAGATGGCAACCAGACATCCACTAGGATATGTCAAAAACACAAGCTGCAGCTGTGATCTGGGAGAGCACCACTGATCTATGAGCTGCCAACATTCCCTGAACTGAAGTTTGCAGATGATAAAACCTGAGGAGAAGTAGATGGAAAAGAGAAGAGGTACCAGGTCAAAGATGTATGGAGCTTTGACATAAATACAGAAAGACATCAAGGATGGTCTAGAAGGAATGCTCATGGCCACCACCCCTTTACTGCTGGTCCTCTGGGAGCACCGTCCTTCCCCAGCAAAGATGTGTGAGGAGCAGCTGGATCTTCCCTGCCAGCAGGGCTCAGGAAAGAGAGGAGCCAGGGCTGCAGGAATGCTGGGCACCCAGCCCCGCTTGGAGAACTCAGCTGATCTACATGGACCTTGGCTCACTCATTGCAATATTTCAGAGAAAGCGAAAGAATCTCAGGGAAAGTTACAAAAAGAGTCTGAGTTTGAAGCTTACAGACAGATGAAATCTTAGAGCTAGTCCGGTAAGCTCAGGCAAACTACTACAGCTGAGGCAATCATGCTCCCTTCAGAGATGCTACCATCACCTGGGATTTTATGCACTCAGAGCATCATTTGAAGCCAAATTACTGCATCAACAGCCGTGCTCAAGGGCGTTGCTCCACTGCAGTCTTTGAAAAAGGCAGCCATCCCCACACATGAGCTTGGACGTGTCAGGTAAGAGCATACCATTCCCCCTCTGAAGCCCTCAGACCCACAGTAATGTCCAGGCAAAAGCAAAACAATGAGAAAAACCCTGGGAGCAGCAATTAGATCCATTTCATTTGATTTGTTTCAATATTGCCAACAGCACATTGGCCAGCTCCGCAGCTCTGCCTGTGGGAAACCAGCAGTGAGTGCCTGGAAATCGCTGTGCAGGGATGTGCACCGAGCTGGCACAGCGGCAGTGATCCCCTGGGGCAGGAGGATCAGGAAGGGGTGGGAAGGTGCAGCACAGACCTGCCATATGGCCCTTGTCCCAGCCATGTCCTTGCAGAAGATACAGAAAGTTTTTCCTATCATCAGGAGGCACTTGTTGCCCTTGACAGATGTTCGTCCTCAAAAAACAATGAGGCGAAATGTTGAGACACCCTATTTCTTCCACCACCAACATGCAAAGCATCCAAGAGAAGAGTGGAAGCTCTCCGGTTTGAAGGCTTTTTATTTTACTTTTGCTGCCTTTGCAAGACCCAACCCACTCTCCCATCCTCCTCTACCAGGACAGCTATTTTTGTCTGCAGTTGTACAAAATGTCAGCAAGTATCATCATGTACTTCCCGGGTATAATTTGGGGATTTCAGAGCTTGCAGCCTTCCTCAGCAAGAACAGTGTCATTCTGACAACGCTTTCCCAAACTCCTGCACTGAGAGTTGCATAGATTAGTATGGAGTGTCAAATTGAATGTATGAGGCTAACACCTTCAACCCAGGGCTATTAGATCAAGTTTGGCCTGCCTAGTAGAAGCGAGTTTGATGGGCATGACGCCTTGGTTGGCTGTAATAAGTAGTGGTAAAGTGATCTCACTGGAGTAAAATTAAGAAGGCAGAGCTAGTTTCAGCAGAGTAGATGTTACCAACAACCAAGTGCCTTTGGCAAAGGTGTTTCAGCAAAAAAAAAGTGGGCAGCAAAAGTCAGAGCATGGCCAAGCAGTAGGGTTTGAGTCCTGTGAGCATGCCAGCCAACTTGAAGCTGCTAAGGAAAGGCATCCCATCACCTGAGCTGCAACACCTGAAGTGGGACATATCTCTGCCCACTGCCAGCAGAAAGGACAGCAGACAGGGACAGTATTTTCTCCTCCCTGTACCACTTAAGCCTCTGGTCTTTTCATGAAGCAGCACCCTTCTGGTCAAACATACCAGTAAATCAGGCCAGTTCCTCACACCTAACCCACCACACACATCAGTAAAAAATTGTAATGATTTCCTTAAAACCATCACTCTCTGGAGTTCAGAACAAAGCACCCTCTTATTCAGCATAGAAAGGATGTGGACCTGCTGGAATGAGTCCAGAGGAAGCCATGAAGATGAGTGAAAGGCTGGAGCACCTCTGCTATGGAGGCAGGCTGAGAGAGCTAGGGTTGTTTAGCCTGGAGAAGAGAAGGCTCTGGGGACACCTTAGAGCAGCCTTCCAGTACCTAAAGGGGCTACAAGAGAGCTGGAGAGGAGACTTTTTACAAGGGCATGGAGTGATAGGACAAAGGGGAATGGCCTTAAACTGAAAGAGGCAGGTTTAGATTAGATATTAAGAAGAAATTCTTCACTCTGAGGGTGATGAGGCACTAGAATAGCTTGCCCAGAGAAGTTCCAGATGCCCCATCCCTTGAAGTGTTCAAGGCTAGTTTAGACAAAGCTTTGAACAACCTGGTCTAGTGGAAGGTGTCCCTGCCTTGCCCATGCCAGGGGGGTTGGAACTGGATGATCTTTAAGGTCCCTTCCACAGTCCAAATCACTCTGTGATTCTATGATTCCCAGTGACATTTTAGTCCTCAATGAAACCTCTTTAACACATATTTGCCTGTAAAAAATCTTAGAAATACTCTCAGGAATGCACCTTTTGCTCTGGTTTCTTTTTGGACTCCTGTTTTCAGCGTCCCTGTTTAAAGCCTTGCCTGAGAGGTCTGACTTGTGTGTGGTGTGCCATGCCCAGGAGCACTTCACTAATTGCTGTATGACCAATGGCCCTGGTGGTACATCACACGGTTTCAACATCTTTGGCTCAGGTGCAAACAGGATTTCATAAGAGTTTTATGATTTCAACAGCACATTGTTGAAGTGGGGAGGAGATGGGAAATTCATCAGCTGCAGAGAGTCTCCGAGTTGTAAGAGATTGCTCTTCTCATGCTCAGTATGGAGAACTCCATCAGCATTCAAGCCTTGTCTTGAGAGGCTCCTCATCCCCGCTGTCAGTGTGTGACCCCAGCTACTTGTTTTTGATCTACTGAGTCTTTGCAAAAAATTAACTCTGATGGATACCCCAAACTTTCCAAACCTTCACACACACTGCTGTCAGATGTAAGCAGATTTGATTGTTATTGCATGAAACAAGATACTAATAGCTAATAGGCACTTTATTTGATGCTGTCAGCTTCATGATTATCCACCTCAGAGACATGGCCTAAGAAAATGTGAATAAAAAGTATGGGCCAGACCCTCATCTCTGCAAATCTTCTTCATTATCTCCATTTGTGCAGCAGAGATTTTCACAATCTGACACTATATTATGAGAAGGACCAGTGTCAGTCTGGGAAAGAAGCACTAAACTGAAAACAGAAGGTGTACCATGAAACATTTGGTGTACAAGGTGGGAGTTAAGTGTAGAGGCAAAAGGACCCAAAAATTATAAACTAAGCCTAATTTCCCATCCATACTGAAGACCAACTCTCCTGTGGGCAACACTGAGTGTAGGAGCAAGTCAGAGCTTTAGTGGTGTTTAACATGTGTCATGTTGGGTTTTTTTATCAAATTTTAGTGAGAGAAAAGCAGAGCGCTCAGACATACAACCCATGCTTGCTCAGGTCTTCCCAAACTGATACTGGCCTGTGGTTAGCCCAAGGTGGGGAGAGTTTTCCATCAAGGATCTCAAGACATTTTGGGTCTCTTGAATAGAGATGTACTTGAAGTTCCTCAGAGCAGGAGATCTGGTGGCCTGCTCTCACCTAAAGTCACCCAGTGACAAAAATAGTCAAAATTACCAGCCACCCTTGGCAATAACAAGGTATGTAATGGGTCCAGGAGTCATAAAATGCTCCTGAAATCCTGCCTGTCTCCTTTCCTTGTACTACAGAGTTGATCCTTCTTACCTTACCTTCTTACAGACAATTATTCTCAAAGCATGTGTCCATCTTGGTGGATGCAGGAAGGATTGTGCCCTTGTGTCTTACTCTAACCCTGTCCAGGACAAGGGCTGCTTTGCCGTCACGTACCTGCAGCTAGTGTAGGAGGGCGACCTTATGGACCAACAAAGAGTTTTTCTACTCACATCACCATTAGTTCATTACTTCATGCCCCAAAATGTTCTGCTTGTAAGTCTCTTTGAAGAGGTCAAAGTAACTGTCATGTCATAGTGCTCCATCAGAGCACCAGCTTTCGGGGTGATTTTTTTTTTCCCCAAGCTTCCCTAGTTTGCATTCCTGGTGACAAGGGCTGGCGTAGCGCATAAAGACGATTTCATACCTTTTTATTATGGAGAAGGAAACATGCATCTGCAACTGATTTGACAGGAGACAGCATGACAGCTGTTTTACAGGATCCTCCATTCAAATAGCAAACGAGAGGCTTGCCTGCATATATGGGACATATTTATATCCCAAACAAAAGGGCAATAACACACATAGTGACGAGCCTTGTTTGTACACAGCTTTCAGCAAGTTCGTGCCAAGCGCTGGCTCCCAGCCAACCTTGCGGCTGGTACAATCTGGCACAGCCCCGCCGACTCCAAGGCAGCTGCATCCATTTACAGCAAGGAAAAAATGAGGTATAATTTTCTCAGTTACACACCAGAATTACAAGAGAGGAGGGGAAAAAGAAGTCTGATGATCTGCTGGAAGGCTGGAGGCAAGCAGCATCCCAGCCTGCCACGTGCTGCAGGGGGATAGGTCTGAGCGAGTTCACAAGGCTGGGCCATGGGATTTTTGTGTGTTGTGGGGGATTGCAATAAAGATACAAACATTTTACAAGCCATGCATAGCTGCCTGCATCCAGTGCCACAAATAACACAGCAGCCCACTGTTTTCATCCTCTTTAAATGGGAGGGTACCGAGGGAAAAGCTGCATTTCTGTGGATGCTTCCATATAGGGAAATGGAGACAGGGCTCTCCTGTATCCCAGGGTCTCTAATCACTATGCAAGCAACAATTTTCTCAAGCAGGGAAAAAAGATATGAAGATCACCTGCAGCCCTCACTTAGTCCCTGACCATCTGTGTAATGCCAGAGGATGCTTCAGGGAAGAGGCTGATGGCAGTGGCCTGTGGAGGCTGAAGCAGGACATTAGTGATCACAACACTGAGTTGAATTTTGGCTGAAACAAGCCAAACCTTTGCTATACCATTAGTGGATTTTTGTAAAAGCAGCACACTGGCGGGACCACAGTGAGTATTAATGCCGTTTTTAGACACTCATTCACCTTAAGCCTCTTTTAAATGGATTATCATAACTGAATGATCAAATTAAAAATATGATCAATTAGCCCTGCCCTTTAAGGAACGCAATTGCTTCTCCATGGGTAACTCTATAGCTGCTTGTTGCATCAGGCTATTGTCTTGGCTTAGACATTTGCACATTGTTTCAGTAAGAATAGAAAGAAGTCACTGTTACTGTTTATGACAATTAATTCCAGCAACAATAAATAATGCCATGCCTGTACATCTACTTATAGTATAACCATATCCTGTCACACCCAGCCCTGCTCAGAGCTGCTGCTCAGTATAAGGGATTTGTTGTGTTTCCAGCCCCAGTTCCTGTATCCGTTCTGCAAGTGTAGCCAGAAAGCCGCCCAACATATGAAACTGTCAGGAGGTTGGGAATTATGGTGGCCCAAAAAAAAAAAAAAAAAAAAAAAAAAAAAAAAAAAAAAAAAAAAAAAAAAAAAAAAAA